>NC_090652.1:131092148-131184648 GCF_040937935.1 Hyperolius riggenbachi | reverse complement strand
CAGTAAACTGAAAATGTTTGGTTGCTATGGACAACTGTGATTTGTACACTATCACAGCAGTTTCCACTGTCTGAACAAACAAGCTTGTATATTTTCCTGCTTTCTGCTGCAAATGTTTCATTTCCATAGTCAAGCTCTTATGTCAGTTATAGAAATATATACAGTGTTTTGATCAGTGTTTAAATTACTTTAAAGTTTAATTTCAAAATGATTAACCGCATTCTGTAAATGTGTTTTCAGGCACAGTTCTGGCTAGGTTAATTTTTATATTATTGCTAATAAAAACAGCATGGAGCCCACCTTGAACATCCTAATTACCTTCGTATAAAGCATTCCAATATTTTATAGTCTAGATCACGCAGGCATGTATTGCTAATTTATATTATACTGCAAATTATTTAGCATTTTCTGCATTTTAATTGTCCTGGAGGTAGTTTATCTGTAGCACAGTAAGAAATTACTACAGTCACCTCTCCGGAACCCTGGCTTATCTGCAGAGGCATAAAACTACCCATATAGGAAGCTGCAAAACTGAAATAGAAAATAGTGGTGACATTCAGATGTATGCATGGCAGGATTTTAGGCAAGGCCACAAAGGCCATGGCCTAGGGCACTAGGAAGCAAGGAGCGGGCAGCAGGCTGGCACACTCATGTAATCAAGCTGCCAAATATATGAAAGCCAGCAGTCGGCCACATTTCTAGGGCTCGGGGGATGAAGGGGCGGCAAACAGGGACAGCTTACTGTCTGTGACCTAAGCTGTCACCATCACCAATCCTTTGTAGTAATTTTATTGTAGACTTCAGCTCCTCCCAGCGTGTTTTGAGTTCCATCTAATTAGGGGCTTTGAGGCGGGAGAGGTTATATGCACACTACATCTTCATTAACATCCAATTCAGCCTATTTACCCCCGAAGCATGTTTTAGCATTCATGCCAAGCAACAAGCCAAGCAACTGGGCACCACTATAGCACTAGTGCTATACTATGCACACCACACAAGGGAAATAAGGGGTTCTGGCAACTGTCAGACCCCTAATTACTTCTCCCTCCCAGTTGCTGCAACTCGAAAGGGGAATAGTATTTAGGGATTTGAGCGGCAGCTGGGTGAGCTGTTATTGGACTCACATTGCGCCCAGCTCACCGGCGGCGTTTATGTTCATACGCCTATACCCCTACATGAAGTGGTTTGCTTCACACATATATGAAGAAGTTTACTGAGAGCAGAGGAAATTCTGAAGCATTGGATACATTGGGCTTGATTCACAAAAGAGTGCTAACTGATAGCACGGACGTTTTTGTGCGATTTTTTGCGGTGTGCGCAAACACGGATTTTCACGTGAAACGATAACGGTTTCACGCGCAAATGTGAAATTTTGTGCGCAAACGATATCGATTTTGCGCGATGTGAAAATGTTACCGTTTCACGTGGAAATTCACGATCACGCACAACGTGAACATTTACGTGAAGACAGCCATGCTATTAGTTAGCACTATTTTGTAAATAGCCCATTGAGTTGGACAGTGTTATGATAAAAGAATGTGGTTAGCAGTGGATTGCCCAACACTATTTTTGGAATAAGGAACTTGCATTATGCGAGTTCCTTATTCCAAAAACCATTGACAACTGACTGTTGATCACTAATACCTTGTATATCATTTGAAATTTAGGAAAGTTGATTCCATTGCAAGTGCAGCGAACCAACCATGTGTAGATTGTTATAAGTTCTCTGCTACTGGAGAAAAGCACTTTACAAATGGTTTGTTGTTGTTATTGTTGGAAATAAGTACTATCCTTTCACATTTGCTAGAGGGATACAAGAGGCCAGTCCTAAACACAATTCACTATTTTTGATCCACACTATCCACACTATCCACATTTAAGAAAAAAAATTACAAAAGTTTGATTTTAATAAGCAAAAGCAACACTGCTGTACAACTTAGCAATGTAGAATCGCTATCTCTACTTGGTAATATAACTCACTTATTATAAGTAAAGAAAAAAATCTGAATCTGAAAGAAATGTATACGGAGAGATATTACAGAACCCACATTGCAGAACATTAGCATGTTTTACACAGAGACATACTGAATAGTAGTGGTACTTACAAAATAGTCCTGCCAGATGATTTACAGTGATCTCTTTCTTTTTTTATAGCGCAATGCATCTGAGTGTATTGTACGCTACCTCCTTCATCACCACTTTCCCTTTCCTCTGTGATATAGCATGCTATAACTCAAGTATGTGACATCACTCTGCTGAATTATGGGCTATTCTTGATGTCAGTTCTGTGAATTACAGCATTATTTTTTCAGTCAGGCAGAGTTCAATTATTAGCCATATACATGTATTATAAAAACTACATTAAAACAATGTTAGAGTTCACACACAAGCCAATAAAACCAAGGAAATTATAACTCGAGGCTGTCAGTGAGTTCTCTGCTCAATCTACTGCAAATACCAGGGAACATACTGTTCAGAATGAAATAAAGCACAGTCCCATAGCCATTTGCATATGGGCTGATTTTATTTTTTACATTCATTTCTACTAAGAAATCACATTAAATTAGCACATATGCTGCAAACTTTTCATGTGAAAAAATGGGTCACTGCAGTTTACGTAGATAAACATAAAGAAGGCTGAAAGGAAATGGAAATAAACCAATCTGTAAAGGAATCAATTTCCCTGGCTCAGGGCAACTAGCTAGGCTCACCTGTGGACCATACTTTTCTACAGAATTATACCCGGAACTTTGCCAGTGGAGGGTACTTGCTTGCGTTGGATGACCAAATAGGGAAGTAAAAGGGGAATGCAGATAGAGTAGTGGGAGGGAGTTCTGTGTGTTCATAGATTTATTGTTCATTCCCAAAACTACATAAAAGTCAGCCAAAACAGCCAATAAGGACCACTACAGCCTACAGCCTACACATGTTCACTCATCTAGTGTGTGTACAGCCAGTGGCCCAATGTCACTTAAGGATCTGGCATGTTAGTTCCTTAAAGGGAAGATCCGAAGAAGAAAAAAATAAGTCCAGCTTCCTCCAGGCCCTGTCAGCCGATATGTCCCTGAACACAGCTCCGGTGTCCCGGGGTCCCCTCAATTGCAGATGCCGACATCTTCTGCGCCTGTATGAGCGTGTGGCCGTGCCACTCGTGATCGTGCTCACTTGGTCTGCGCCTGAGCAAGAATGCTCCAAGCTACGTGAGCGTGATCATAAGCAGAAGATACTGACCAAGCGAGGTCGGCATCTGCAACGGAGGGGACCCAGGGACACTGGAGCTGTGGCGAGGGACATATCGGCTGCCAGGTGCTAGAGGAAGCCCCGGGTAAGTAGAACTTTTTTTTCCCTTGGATCTTCCCTTTAACAACCCCCAATGCCCAAGCAGTCCCTATCACATTGTTTCTGTCATTTCCTCACCCTCATCCCTTCACCACCCTTGATAACAACAAAACACATTGTTTGCCTGAAGTGAAGGTTAGCGATGCATCTGTACTGCATCTGGCCCCAGGTTGTCGCCCATGTGATCTCTGCCGGGCAACAATTATCACATGTGTGTACTTAGCTTAACAGATATCCTAACTCTTTTACCTATGTAAAAAATAATCCATGTTGTTTCTCATTCCTAATTGATAACATTTATCAGAAGGGGAAGCTGATGGGAAATTCCTATAAATATCTTGGAAATCAGCAGCAATTGCACCATCTAACTTGGGAATTCTGCATAATAAATAGCCTAGGATAATCCTCTGTGGGAAGGTGGGGCTACATATCAATATACAGAAATATATTGATATAACCAGGATATCTAATGTAAAATTGGGTATCCTGAATCATTTACTGCATTCTATAATATGCCATTACAGTTCCTCTTTAAAACACAGTCACATAGTACATTTTTACAAGAATATAATCATAACTGATCAGAGCATAATCCGATCTCTATCACTATTATAAAACCTGCTCATTGTTGTGCTTTGGTCTGATAATCAATGAGCAACCGCATATAAACATAATGGGCTTGATTCACAAAACGGTGCTAACGGTGCAAAATTTCATGTGATAACGGTTATCACATGCAACAAAATTGCATTAATGCACCAACGTGAATTTTTGCACTTGATAACTGTGAACCAACAGCAGGTAATTCATCTTCCTCCTTCTCACGCGTTATGTCCATAGTGTTGCCACCTAACTCAGACATATGAGGTGGTGTAACTTGCTTAGTGCCTTCATCTGGTTGTAACAATAATGGCTGTGAATCAGTTGATTCCCTACCAATTAACTCCTGCGAAGTGTCAAATGCAACGGATGTGGTGCTTGTAGTAGCGCTGGTGGCTGCGGAAGATTCAGTGTTCTGTGTTAAATAGTCAACCACATCCTGACAATCTTGGGAGTTGATGGGACGTGCCTTCTTCTGAGCACTGTAGTTTGGGCCAGGGCCGCACGAAATCACATCAACACGACCTCGCACAGACCTGCCAGGTGGCTTTCCTCTGGGTCTGCCTCTACCTCTGCCTGTTTTGTCCATTGTGTCCATATCAGGGGGGATGAAGTGAAAGGTATGCACTGACTTGACTAATACAATGTGCAGTCACACAGGTGCAGTTAACAGGTATGCACAGAGTGGTATATCACACTGCGTGCACTCACGTAGGTAGATGGGTGCACTGAACACAACAGGAAGGTATATGCAGTGATGAGGTGGGTGCACTGAACACAACAGTTAGGTATATGCAGTGATGGGTATTACAATGTGCACCTGTCACACACAGACAGGTAGCGGACAGGCACAGTGACATTGTGTGCGCTCAGCTCACGTAGGTAGGTGGGTGAACTGTGAACAACAGGTAGGTAGGTATACGCAGTACTGGGTATGTGCACCTGTCACACACACAGGTAGTCACTGAGTGTGCTGGGCCTGGCAGTGGCACACACACAGTATGAATTATCAAGGCTGTCTATGCAACACAAGTGTCAGTGGGACACACAGAAAAAGAAGTAGATCACTAGAACAAGATTAGCTCTCAAAAGAGCTGTTGTGGGCTGCTATTTTAGCAATAAGAATCAGCAAGGAGCAAGCTAACAAGCCTACAAGAGCAAAACTAATCTTTCCCTATGAGAGTCTGCAGCAGCAGCAGCAGCAGCTGTCCCTTCTCTATTTACTGCAGGCACACGAGTGAGTAAAATGGCCGGAGATGCCTGCCTTTAATAAGGGGGGGGGAGGGTAGCTCCAGGAGGGAGTGTAGCCTGATTGGCTACAATGTGCCTGCTGACTGTGATGTAGAGGGTCAAAGTTGACCCTAATGGTGCATTATGGGGGCGAACCGAACCTCCGGAAAAGTTTGCGGTTCTCCGCGATCGCGAACCCCCAGAAGTTTGCCGGGAACCGTTCGCCGGCGAACCGTTCAGGCCATCTCTATCCGTGATTGGTTGGTATGGGCCACCACATTTTGTTCTTTGTTTTCTTTCAATAAGTCTGTTATAATAATATCTTGTTTCCTGATTGCTACCTTTTACAGTAATATAAAATAACAGTAGCTATAATTTATGTAAGTAGACTACAGTGTATTATTAATATATCCTGTATAAACACATACATTTTCCTTCTGACACGCCACAGTTTATCACAACTCCATAATATCCCATATCTGCAAGCAGGCTTTCACCACTAAAATTTTAAGTGGATTATCTGATGTTTTTCTGCCTATCTCAATATACAAAAGAGGGTCTGGGGCCTTCAGTGAGGAACTCACATATCACCTGCTGTTTATTGTCATATTCTCCAAACTGCTTTGCAAATGCAGTTTGTGGGAAAAAAAGTGGCTTATCTTAATCTGTGCAGATAATATTCCACTATATCTACTTACAGCGCTAGGTAAGATGCTTAACAGCATGAGGTCTGTGAATGTTGCAGGAATTAAATAGAATTACCCTAAAAATACACCAGTAAGCAATATATAGCACTAATACAAAATCATTTGAAAGCTCCTTTATTTTAATGCCTAGGAATATGATATACAGCATATTTTGTCTGTATCTAGTGATCCAATAACCAGAAATGTTACATTTCTCTATAGTATGGAACATGCATACTGTACATCAGAAGCGTTCATTTCTTATTGAGTCACTCCTGAAAAGAATCTGCTGGTAGCATCACAAGGTCTCGAAAGCCCTTATTTTGTGGATAAGCTAGACTCATCTAGAACTGGATTTGTGCCGCTTAAGGCAGTGGCGTAGCTAGAGATCATAGGGCCCCATAGCAAAACTTTCATGGGGTCCTCAGATATAGGCACTATTACGAATGCCACCGGCCTAAGGTTAAACATTTTTGAGGACCAGCAGAATGTCTCTTGTTTTATTAATTTAAAGGAAGCCACTGACTTGCATGCAGGTATACCTGTAAAATGTGGGAACAACGCAACCATCAAGCTCTTTTATCTTGGGCACAACCAATTAGCGAGTACGGGCGGTTGGAAATGTCAATATGTCAATTCCGATTCCATGGAAATTCTCATTCACACCAATGCCAATTTCTGTTTTTCCGATTGTCCGTTTTTTGAGTTCCGTTTTTCAAGATTTATGAGGAGTATTGTATTTGTATCCAGGAATGCAAAAACAATTACCAAAAAAAGAGGAAAGTTGTAAAATCGGAAATACGGAATCTTGTGTTTGATCTAAAACTACCGTGGTAATCCAATTTTTGTGGAACAATTCTGCATTCTCTGATTGGTCCAATGCTCCTGAGTTCTGTGATTGGGCTAAAATTACAAGCTGTGGTAAATGAGATTTCCGCAGAATTCCGATTTCCAATTTCTGCTTTCTGATTTCCGAAATCCTATCGGAAATGTCGATTTCTGACCGGAAACGTGGAAATTTCATAAGTGAGGCCAGGGGGAGTACATAGTAACATGTTACATGACAGAGGTGCTCTGCTTGCTATAACTGAATTGCTGTTGTTTATCCCCTGCTTATTGCCTGAAGAAGTGGGCTGTGCCTGCGAAAAGCGTTGCATCTTTGGGGTATTTTCAATAAATGTGTATATCTATATATATACAGTCCTTGGTGTCTGCTTTAACGGAGGCGAGTCCATTACTTCCTCCCAGCAATTTTTTAAAAATGTTATGTACTTTTATCCTTCTGGCGCCTCTGTTCACCTACCAACATAGTAACATGTGTCCCTCAGAGCGCATATATTCAAAGAAGGCATCAAAAAATGTGGACGCCATATATATATCCATAGTAAAATATTGATAATATTACTGATATTCTACTATCCTACACTACCGATATAAGAATACCCCTAACTTATCTCTCACTCTAACCCTTTGTTATGTACACCTGACATTAATCCCCTCCCCACCCGCCTAACACTAACCTCTGCTGATGTGGGGTTCAGCTACATAATAGCTGGACAGCAGACAGCCAATAAATTACCCCACCAAACTCTGTGTGCCAGAACTGAACCTGCTAACACACTTCCACCGCTATTTCAACCATCGGCACTATCTCTGTCACTTTTGCAGTTTATATATATTGTAGCTGAACTCCGTGTGCCGAGTCTGCAGACAATTTCTCCCCTCTGCGCCGAAATGGAACCATGGCAACACTAATACACCACCGCTGCTATCTCGGCCCCTAACCACTGCCATTATCTCCAGCACTATTTGTAGTTTGGATAAATTATACTCAGTGTACTGACACGTCTTCCCCTCAAATGATAATTGGATACGATTTTTTAAGTCCTAGCTGAACTCCGATGCACAAATTGTCCAGTTTCTGCCATCTTGGCATTGCGTTCTATGGCGTTGCCATTTTTTTTTCTATATATGAATAAATTCAATTCTTCTTCTTGTCTTAAATTCTAAAAGTTAAACCAGTAATCATCTTATTGGATGTAGAGGCCATCATGCTTGCAGAGAAGAAGAGATGCAGGACAGTGTGTCAAGGAATTACAGTGAAAGCCTCACTCTGATTGCTTGGAGCTGGGGACTCAGCACACTTACAACAGTATCTGTCTCCTGTAATTTTAATTGTCCCTGTCCACCATCCAAAATCAATAATTGCTGAAGATCTGCTGATGTCAGCTGATGTTCACTTAGAACTAACTGAGCTATTACTTTCAGCCAGAATCCAGCAGTAATTATAGACATTTAAAAGCACATGGCATTACTTGGCTAGAAATTATAATAGCACTTAAAGTTTATCAAAGCCAGCCTTATATTGCCTTTTTTTATAGTCTGTAGCCCCTTAAAGTGTAAGTACAACTTTCCAAAAAAATAATATTTCTGCTTCACCCCTCCACATCATTTGCTCATTTGACGCCTTGTGACCTTACGTACTTTTTTCACGCCAGATGTGTCTGGTAATCATGAATTTTTTCAGCTGTTGCATAGGCATGCTCATAGCTTCACATATGCTGTCTATCCATCTTAGCCTCTGTCCTCCTCTTCTTCTTTTGCCCTTCCCTTAATTTTTCCAAACATCAAGGGCTTCTCCAATGAATCTGGTCTTCTCATTATGTGACCAAAGTATTTGAATTTTAATAGTAGTATTAGCCCCTCTAATGAATACTTTGGCCTTATTTACTTAAGTATTGACTGGTTAGATCTTCTAGCAGTTCATCGAGCTCTCTGTAGCTTTCTCCACATCCACAGTTCAAAAGCATAATCTTTTCTATGCATGACCTTATTTATATCCAACTTTCACAGCCATATGTTACTACTGGGAAGATAAATGTTCATGTCTGTGTACAGTGTGGGGACGGACTTGATCACTCTCAGATCACATTTTATCTGAGAGGGATCAATCTAATGGTTGAATCTGGTAGCCATGTATTAGTGTAGGGCCACCTGTAGTTGTTCCTTTTAAAGAGTGTCCATGCAGAAATCAGTGTCAGACACTAGTTGTACACACTCTGAAGATTGAATTAAAGTCACAGCATGTGTTTTTTAATGTACGTTATATGGAACATATAATACATTTCAATGCACATTTCATAAACCCATTTTTAATTATTTTTACTACTTGGCTTCCTGGGTTTGCAATACAGACTTCCTATGTGAATGTGATGAAAGAGGACAACAGTCAGTCATTCCCTGTAAACCTAGAGTTGACTCTGTCCACCTACACCCTGTTCTCCACAGGAGGGAGCAAAGGCAGGGGAGAGAGTAACTCGATGCAGTTGGGAAAAATCCCTCCCTCTGCTGTCAACTCTATACTTTGTGTACAGTTCTCTGGGTCATATGACTGACTTTTCCAAAGGGATTTAATCTTGAATAGCTGCATCAAATATGAAATTTGTGTAAATAATTGCATGGTTCCCTATTCATCTTTTTAACAGAAAAAGGTTACAATAATAATATTGATTCTAGGGACTTCAGCCTTTCCCACATTGTAAGCTGTACTTTCCCATTTCTGTGACCTTATCACCTTAATCACCTATATCATGCCTACCTTTTGATAATATTTACCTTAAAGATAGCAACTGCACTTGCCTAAATTCCATAATAAATGATGATTGGGCTACTGCAGCAGAATCTATGATGCACAAGCCATTATTCCCCTACTAGAAATAAGCAGTATGCAAACAGTGACCACAGGGACCATGCTCTCTGCTAATAAATGAACCTATGAACCACTTATGCATGCATGAATGTATCTGTCTTAATGCACTCTAACATCCTGTCATCTCCCTGGGATAGGAAATTAAGAGAGCTAATTTTGCCAATGAGGACATAGCAGAAAAAATAAAAAAAATCCCATAACTTCAATAGAAAAATATCTATCCTACACAGGCACAGCCTACCCAGTGCACAGGGTGCTGATGCAGTAATTAGGGTACCAATAATATGCAAAGTTGTTAGACGCGCCCCCAGAAACAAGAATGAGATCATTTAAAAACTATTTAAAAATACACAGCTGAAGGGTAGTGATTTGACATGATGCCTCCCAAGAATATACATTACAATAATGAGTCAATCAATGGAATTCAATAATTAGTGCAACCATGTTAAATCTTCAAAAATAGGCAAATATATGGTATTCAAAAATCATATGGTACAGTATATATTATTTAGAAGTCATACAAATGATATTAATAACCAGCTGGACAGTGGACACTAATTAATATGTAATTAAGACAAATCTAAAAGATTAGCCACAGCATGATAGCCTTTATAGAAAAATAGTCTTCATTACAATTTAAGGGAATGCTTAAAGTTTTAACGTGGTTTCACTTTTGTAGGGAGCACTGGAAGGGGTTAAGCCTCAGTATTTATTGTATGAGGAGAGCTACCTAGGCAGAGCTCTCCTGCTCTCTATTCACAGTTGCTGATAAGAGCTAATTCGATTTTTTTATTTCACTAAACAAAGAACACAGAGAAGTGAATTTCTTTAGCAACTATATGTGGAATATAAACTTTTCTTAGTGTGCTATGCAAGAGTTCGGGTCCTTTTTAATTTGTTCCTGGTGACCAGGTCCAACCGGCTAATATTGTACAATCGACAGATTTCTAACTCTTCCCCTCTGCAGAAACAAATATTGTACTAAAATACTACAATAAATTGGTCTTTAGTTTTTCTTTATAGCAAATTTTAATTTGTAAAAAATAAAGTGATAGAGTGGGCCTCAGGTTGAGTGTTACATTTCCTGTTGTGACATCCTGTGCCAGTCCTGCAGGATTGCAAATCACAAAAGTTAACCTCAAACACTGTGGTTCGTATTTATGTTTCTGCATCTCCTCTGCCCCTTCCCCTGAAATGAGGTGTAATGAATGGTGCAACATAGTCACTGAGTGTTGCAATGAGGGGTGAGGCCTACCACTCACAAACAGAAAATACTGACTTCACAGGCAAGCATATACCTGTATTGGGCCAGGCTCCCCTCTGCAAAGATCTACCTGCTGGATCCCCCAACCTCTGTCGCAAGGGATCGGGGCAGGACAAGAGCTAGGGGTCCTGGTCCTGTATGTAATGCAGAGTGGCACTGAAGCATTATACATACCCTGCACCTGGTGCCGATACAGGTCCATTTTCACTTCCTCATCAGTTTGCAAGTGCCGCGCAGCCAGCCAATTACCATTAAACTTTAGTGCTATGTCATGTGACAGGGACAGAAGCCACATGGTGATTGACTGGCTGCATGACTCTTGTAAACTAAAGAGGAAGTGAAGATGACCTGTATCGCCACCTGGAGAAGGTAATATATAACGCTCCTTGGCTGCAGTGTACAAGCCGTTGCCCCAAGCCCTGCGTTTTGCATAGGCTTGGTTTATTTATAGTTCACATTTCCTTATACAGTGTGTTATCATTCTCCATTTTTCGAATACACAGATTATTTGCCAACTACAGATAGCTGCTTTTGGTGTTTTCTGTGAACAGTCCAACATGCAATCCACAAATAAATAAAGATATCATTTACAACACATGCAATATCCCAGGACAATAATATATACAATCAAAATAATTTATAGTATTACACATTTTATAAACTACAAAAGTAAACAACATTTATTTCAATGAATAAAAGAAGAAGTTGAGCTGCCTCGGGAGACTTAATATTATGGATCCATCATTGGCAGTCATCTAAATTGCTGTTATAATAAACTAGCATTCCAGCAGCTGAACCTCTACAGCACAAGATCATTCAGTAGGAACCAAATTAGAGACAATCTATGCAGAATGCTTCCTCATTTGTTGTAATTACAAATTATTTAAATGAAGAAGGCATTTGTGCTTTCTGATTAGGTAAAAATTTGTACTACATACTACTTTTGTTCAGCCTTCATTTACAAATGACTTTGAAAGTGGCATGCAGAGAAATGCGAGCGGTTTAAATGGACTTACAAAGTGCTGCTTTTAACTCTGTTTATACTATTCGGTGACAAAGCTGCTGGGCTGTTTGGAAAACAGAAAGTTATTTGGCTATCAGAGTAAATTTCCGACAGCTATTGTTTGCTGGTAATGTTAGCTGAACGGGAGAGAGCGAGGATTCAGATTCACTGGGCTGGTGTATCGGGAGAGTTATCATAAATTTGACAGGCTCTCCAGAAAGACTATTCGATTAAATAATTCCCAGCTTCACCCAGCACATTTCTCTGCATAGATTTCTATTGGCTACACTATCAGAAATAGGGATGGTCGGAAATGCCTATTTCTGACTCTGCAGAAATTCCGATTTTGGGGAATACCAATTTCCATTTTTCTGATTTTCCATTTTTCGATTTTTTGTTTTTCCACTGTTTGAAGAGTACTTTTTTGTAATTTTGTGCCTCAGTGAATGTAAAAAAAATGAAAAAAAAATGGAAAAATGAAAATCGGAAAAATGGAAATCGGAAAAATGGAAAGTCTTGTGATTGGTCTAAAATTATCGTGGTGATCCAATTTTTTGCAGAAAATCTCTGCATTCTCTTATTGGTCAAATGCTTCCGGGTTCTGTGGTTGGGCTCAAATTCCCGAGTTGCAGTAAATCGGATTTTCATGGAATTCCAATTTCCATTTTCCGAGCATCCCTGCTCAGAAATAAAGTTGCTCTTGCCCCACCATCTTTCCCTGCATTTTCCTACAACGTTGCTGCCTCTGCCACTGCTGGTCTAAGCATCATAGCAGTAGTGACCCCTAGAGCTTGCTGAATATGATAGTCATGGTTTTCATTGTAAAGTGCCTGACTGAGTAATATGTGGCTTGAACAGACTCAGTAATTAGTGCTATTCTGCAAGTTTGGTTGCCTAGGGAATGGAATTAACCATTTAATGACAATTTAACGTAGTAAAAGGTCATGCTTTAGCCTATCAATGGCAACATGACGTTTTAATACGTCGCGCATTCCCGCCGCCGCTCCGCACGTGTCCGTGCCGCTTCCGCCGCCGTTTCCGTTGGGATCCCTTGTTAAGCGATTGGGGAAGAGGACCGAGTGGTCCTCTACCCAATCGCAATGCCTGAAGTGAATGGACGTGACCGCGAACAGCGACCACCTCCATTCATAAAACAGGAGACTGTTTAAGTCTAATAAAGTGTAAAAAAAAAAAAAAAAAAAAAAAAGTGATCACTTCCTTAACGGGAGAGTGTTCACTAGCGCCATCTTGTGGCCAAAAAGTATATTACACACAAGCACAAACATACTATGTAAAATACACAATATTAATAAAATAAATACATTACACTTCCACCCCCCCCCCCCTTAAAAATAACACTTGTATAAAAAAAAAATCACCTTAAAATCAATAAATAAATAGTTGACTGAGGGAAAATTTATTTTATTACTTAGGAGTTTTTAATTATGGCTACAACAAGAAAAAAAACAAAACAGAAAAATAACACCTATGTTTTAAAATAATATATTGTCGCCATACATTGTGATAGGGACGTAATTTAAACGGTTTAATAATCAGGACAACTGGGCAAATAAAAAGTGTTTGTTTTATCCAGAGGAGAATGTTTAATTTTAAAACTATAATGGCTAAAAACTGAGAAATAATGCTTTTTTTCCATTATTTCTGTATTTTTCCCGTAAAATGCATTTAGAATAAAAAGATTCTTAGCAAAATGTACTACCCACAGAAAGCCTAATTGGTGGCGAAAAAAAACGAGGTATAGATCATATTCTTGTGATAAGTAGTAATAAAGTTATTAGGGAATAAAAAGGAGGAGCACTGACAGGTGAAAATTGCTCTGGTCCGTTAGGGTAAAAACCTTTGGGGGTGAACTGGTTAAAAAAAAAAAAAAGACAAACATTTATATTGCGCTTTTCTCCTGGCGGACTCAGAAGCGCCAGAGCTGCAGCCACTAGGACGCACTCTATAGGCAGTAGCTGTATTAGGGAGACTTGCCTAAGTTCTCCTGCTGAATAGGTACTGGCTTACTGAACAGGTAGAGCCAAGATTCGAACCCTGGTCTTCCATGTCAAAGGCAGAGCCCTTAACCATTACACTATCCAGCCAGAAATTAGGTGAATTTTGTACGTGGGAGGAGAAAGTTTGTGCGTGGACTGCTCCGCAAGCATTGGAGTTATGACAATAAAATAGGAAGGTTGTAATTGGGTGCACCAAAGTTGATAGAGTGGTTGTAATGGTAATGGTGGGGGTTTACTGATGCACATGTGGAACAGCCCAGGGCTGTTTTTAGGTATAGACAATCTAGGCAGATGCCTGGAGTGACATCTGTAGGAGGGGCACCACAGAGCTATTTTTAGCACAATGTGCTATGGAATTCTTGTACACAACTGATAGTTTGATTAACAAAGTGATGCATGGTAATTTTAATACATAAATGAGCACTACTGATTACCATAACAAAGAAGGTCTGAATAGCATAACAGTTATCAATGTGCTAATTAAGCTGCAATTGCTTTAGAGTTATGCAGGAGAACAGAGGCGCCAAAAGGATAAAAGGAAGCTAAATGAGCGTAAAAAACAAATTCTTGGTAAATAGAGGAGGTAGTGGTGTATTTACCTCCTCCAAGTAGACACACAACGACTGTAGTAAAGACAGTCAATATATTTTATTTATGAACTCCAAATATGCAATGCTTTTCACAGGTTTGATCCCACTTCATCAGGCAAAAACAATGGAGCAATAGCATATGTGGTCAGTAGAAGAGCCAGGCACCTCACAGAGCCCTCACAAGCTCATTTAGCTTCCTTTTATCCCTTTGGCTTTTCTGTTCTCCTGCATAATATTGAGTCCACCCTGGGTGGAGGGTTAAAGTTGAACCCCCTTTTTCTCATCTACAGAGAGCGACTTCTTATTCCTGAGTGGGGTCAGGAAAATCTCCCCACCTGCCTTTACAGTGGTTGCCTAATGGTAACCCTGGTTTGTGAGTAATAATATTTACTCTATCTAGTAACCATTTACCAGTACATATTACACTATTGGGGCTCTTGGTGTTCCTTGTTTTTGCTTTAGAGTTAGTCTGTATTGATTGTTGCAACTCTTGCTCTCCTTGCTCTGCATTTCTGAGGCATTATTCTGACCTGTTAAGACCCGGACTGTAGATAAAAAGTGTTTATAAAGCGGATAATCCCTCACAATTATGGGGAGAGTTTCTTATGTGTGGTCCATAAGTTTGTGCTACTGTGAAGTATCTAGCCCATCTAGCCCATATCTATCTAACATAACAGTATGTCATTGGTGCCAATAAAAGGTTGGGGTAAACAAAGGTGACTTTCCTGGGGCACCAAAATGACCAGATACGGCCTGTGGGCCATACATGGTAGAGGTAAATTTCTTTATATGGAAAGCGTAATGCATACAGTTGAAGGAGGCAAGAAGTATAAATCCAGGCCTGCTAACATGAACCTTGCCTAATGCCTAGTCTTTCCCCAGATAAACCAGTTCATAACTCTATAGATTGTTACTTCTGCAACTGGTTTCACATGCCAAAACTTTTTGTGTTTATCTTCAAATATCCAACAACAAATGGCATCCACACGGATGAAAGAAAATGACCAGCAATAATGATGAGAGATTGATTTTAAGTAAGATGATACTTATGTTTGGATGTTCGGATGAGCTAATAATTGTATCCACTGCTGCCTGATAGTAACAAGCTCTTCTATCTTTACCACCCTTCACCACCAATGAATGCCACCTACACAGTAGTTCTGTGCCAGCCTCGCATAACAGAGACTCTCATTATACTAAAATAAATATACATATTTTTAATCCATTTATACCAGACAGCCAGCTGTTCTTGTTGCTGATGCTTTCTCATCTGATGCTTGTCTAAAAACAACAAAATGTAACACCGTCGGCTGAGCTGTACTCAGGAGCTGCTGCAGATGTTATGTTTATATGATAGCCACTCAAACAAGAAAACAAAAAATCCTCTCTGCTTGTACTATGACAACACTGCATTCCCAGTGGAAAAAATACCCGCAGCTTTGTACATACTTTATACTGTAACACCAAAAATGCACATTGGTTATAAAAAAATACTCATTTTGCAAACTCCTCTATTTCCCATATTTTCATGCAGTCATATGTTTACACATATGTTTAAGTACCACTTTTAAAATTCCAAAAATATTTTTCTCTCAAAATATCTATACCCATAGTGCCATAACTGCAACTCATGGGGCCCCCAGTAAAACTTTGATGGGGCCTCCCATTGTTCCCTTGCCACCACAATGTTGTGGGCCACTGCACCTGTGAGGCCCTGGCTGTGTGCGTCCTCACTCCCACTCACGTCGCCGGGAGCGTCCTGCACAGGACATCTGCGGGGGTTGGTAGAAGCCCCAGGTAAGTGAGGCCTCATTCACAGTGGGACTTTGCGGAGCTGCGTTATAAACTCTTGCACTGCAATGCCAATCCCATGGGACGTTCACAGCACAACGTTAGCGTCGCATTGTAACGTGTAGCACTATGGTAACGTACTGCTTGCAGTGCATTACCTCTAAACGCACATGTTACCAGGTACAGTAAAGCATACTTTTCATGGCCTGTATGCTTTACTGTACCTACTGCATGGGACGGTAACGCAGCGTTAATGTACGTTACCACCTTTTTTTTGTGTTGCGTTGTAATGCTGCGTTGTAACTTTAATGTTGCATTACCATGCAACATCCCACTGTGAATGAGGCCTCAAACTCTTTATTTTATAGCTTACAGTTCTCCTTTAACCACTTAAGTACCAGTGGTCTCTGTCCCATTAAGGACCAGAGACTGCTGGTACAATACCGACGGAATCCGATGAATCGCCGTGCATACCCACCGCAACTGCCGTCACTGACACACGCCAGGATCCTCCTGACATAGACAGACATAGGCAGAGTCATGTGAGCCATTCAGGAGCTGCTTTCATTGGCTCCTGATCGTGTCTATTAATGTAAGCCAATGGGAGTGGCTTACATTGATACTTATAACATCACTTGCTGTGCCACTATATTGCACAAATTGATCTTTCATAAATAGTCACCAAAACAAAGTCCTTGCAGAGAGAGGTGTATATAGTCCTGTGAGTTCGCTGTGGGGATATCCTTATATTGAAGACAAATGGCAAAAAAAAGTCCACTGCGCTCTCACTGCATTAAATACGACCTAAAATAAAGAAAACAAACTGCTCATCGCGTGATTCTGTCTATATATGCACTTTTGTAACACGACCCATGCAAGTGTGAAAGCGTGTCTCCACTCGTGACACCACCACCAACATCAAAGGGGCTCACCAGATTCAAACAACCTCGTTTTCAGGTGGGACTCAAGCTCAATTCTGTGTTGCACTAGGTTCCTCCCTGCAAGGGGAAGATTTATTGTTTTCTTTTATCAATCTGTTTAAAAAATCATCTATATAAGACTATCTCAAGGGGACTGCCTAGGAGCTGAAAGCAGAGGAGTTTGCTATTAGTGAAGGAAGTTAGTGACATATAATAGTGTCATTTCCTTTACAGCTTTCAGAAGAGACAGCATCTTGTCACTAGGTCACCTAGATTTATTAATATTTCAGACAGAAAGGTCCATGATCATGGGCATGTCTGGCAATTTTTGTTTTGCTATAAGACAGGTATTATATTTCCCAGATTTAATCAGCAGGAAGCAACAAAAGCCTGTCTGGTGTTGTTCTTTTACCACGTCCACCAAATGCCGCAACAGAATACACTACATTTCATATTGATATTCCCCACAATCGTCATCTGCATTAGGATTCAAATGTGGAGAAGATGATGCTCTCTACCGAAGGAGCATAGGATAAAATATGCGCTCAAAATTAGAAATTTAAAATAGATGATCTTGCCAAAACAGCTAAAAAGCAATCGATCATGATAATTTAACGATTACACCCAGCCAACCAAAGTCCTAAAAAGTTTGAAGCTTTATGTCTTGGAAGGCTTGCTATGCAGTTGTGACATCTCTTCATATTGTTATTTATATACATATTTACTGCTGCCACCTGCTTGTAACTTGGCTCCTACCATAAAGCCATGCAGTTTCTCTCTTTCATTATACTTTGACATTTCACTATAACTGCATAGCTGGCCATATCTCAGCTTCCATCTGCTTGGCAGCCACTCTTATTTTACATTACATTGGTAATCAAATACAAATCTTTCTTACTGGTGGTAGTAGTAGCTACTCTTTTTTTTTTTTCTTATACCCAGATGGTACAAAGCACTGCAGGCACATGTGACAATTATATTGCGGCTTCTGCTGTGTAAAAGAACCCCATAAACCCCACAATGCTAGATTAGATTAGGGAATTGGGATATGTGCAGAAAGCATGACCACTGGTCTCAAATGAACTAGATAGGAGCTGTCAGTAGTGCTGAATGTGCTTTTATATATGCAGCAGGATCTTTACAGCAGCAGCAGAACAGATTTATTTTGTCCTAACTCACTTGCCTTCCTCCTCCGTTTCTCACCTTCTTTCTCTCGTTCTGTCGTCTTCTAACCTGGCTTATTCTGATCCTATGTAAGAATCGAATCTGTTTTTATTGTAATAGCAAACACTGCAGTTTTTACTTGGTGAACTTGACTTATTTCTAATGACATTATAGAAAGCTGGTTAATTAAGAGCAACACTAGAGCACTTAAATAGTAAGTACAGTGAATGATTTCAATCAGACCAATATCTTAGTGTTGCCCTAAAACCCATTCTAAGCTTTAGGGTGAAATAATAATTGTAATTTGATTATTGTTATTAACATGGTTTACAGTGATTAAGAAAAAGTAGTTACATTAAAATGCACTATTTACGGTACCTGGTCAGACCTGTATTAAATGCATTGCACCACAACGATTTCACTAAGGTGCCTTACCCATAAAATTCTTTTAATAAAAGTCCCGAGCTGTGCTTTGGTAAACACTCATAACAACTAATTGCTAACTTTTACATGCCAGAGCTAAGTGGTGACAATGCCTGCAATAAAATAGCAAAATAGACAATATCTGTCCCTGGCTATCTTGCAAAGCCTCTAATTAAATCAACTTTAACGAGTGCTTAGTCTGAACACCCATAAACTGAGACTTCTTTCCCCTGTAGGTATAATCTTAAAGTAGATACTAATCTCATAAAAAGCCACTACCAAAGAACGCATATATCCACAAAAAATGTCCTCGGGTGTCCCTAAACAGAGAATTAAAGATGTCTTAAAGAGAGTTTATTTACTGATTTATTTATTAAATTCAGTATTTATGGGACTAAACACAGATTTTTTTTAACAACTTATATTATCTATCTATCTATCTATCTATCTATCTATCTATCTATCTATCTATCTATCTGTTTTCCTTTCTTTTAAAGGACAACTGTAATAAGAGGGATATGGGGGCTACCATATTTATTTCCTTTTAAACAATACTAGTTTCCTGGCTATCCTGCTGATCCTTTGCCTCTAATACTTTTAGCTATAGACCCTGAACAAGTATGCAGCATATCAGGTGTTTTGACATTATTGTCAGATCTGACAAGATTACCCAAATGCTTGTTTCTGATGTGATTCAGACACTACTGCAACCACAAAGACCAGCAGGGCTGCCAGGCAACTGGTATTGTTCTAAAGGAACTAAATATGGCAGCCTCCATAGCTCTCTGCTTATGGTTGTCCTTTAATGCACCCTGAAGCTGTCAGGTAGTGCTCCAGCCAACCCAAATGGACAAAGCGGAATCAGATACTCGCAAGTAAAATTCTTCCCATCACTGATTTCACATCATTAATTTCAGAAAAAAAGTGACTTTTCTTGGACTTTTCATTTGTGTTAGCATGATCATTCAGTCAACTGTTTTATTTTTTATGTACTACTGGTAAATTATCACTATATTCTCCATTTTTGAAATTATAATAAAACATATATAGAGTGACAAGATTGCTCACATGCCATGGACAGCCTGTCACATGATGATGGCAGCCAGTCAGAGAGCTCTATTCAGGAAGCTGTTCTAATTGGCTGCTTGCAGAAGCTACTCCTGCATAGTGGTATTGTACTGTTATTTTAACCCTTGTAATAACTGAATGACTAGCAGTAGAATGGACCCTGTCATATTGTGTATTAGGATTATGATGGATTGGCTGTGTGTTCTGCTCTTATAGAAAAATTGACGTCAATAAAAAGTTAGATACTTGCCACTGTAGAGTGAAGCCTCATCCATGATCACCCCGTACTGACCTGCACCATGTTCTTCTTCATGTCCACACTTCCCTCCTTGTAAGATCATGGTCCCACTGGGCAGGCGTCAGTAGGGTTCATGCTTGAGCAGTAGCACAGAGCCACTGGTGCACAGAGGAAAATATCACACACAAGCATCTCTGTGCTACTGTGCAGTCGTGGGCCATACTTGTGCCTGCACAGTGCAGCTGTGCTCATACACGGAGGAGAGCATGGCTGCAAGCACCATATTCAACATTATTGTTGAATAGTTTCCAAGGATCCCAGTGCAAGAAAAGAGGGGCATAAGAAGATTGGGGAAGTTTCTGGCCTATCCAGAGGCTTGTTGGAGCAGAGTGATCTGTACACGCAGATAGGCACCCAGTACAACAAGTTAGAACACTTTACTGAAAAAAACATACAAAGATACCCATATATTCTGGCATATAAGATGACTGGGCATATAAGATGACCCCCCAACTTTTCCAGTTAAAATATAGAGTTTGGGATATACTCGCCATATCAAACTACCCCTCTTCCAACGCACACCAAATAAAAACTTCATATTCTGGTGCTTTGTATGAACAGATACTGGTGCTGTACTGTATGTAGTACCCAGTATATAACAGTATATAGGCGATTGACTGGTTGGATTGGTCAATTCTACCTCTCTTTAAGTGGATTGGTCAGCTCTCCTTGTCTCCTTGTTTATCACAGCGGTATGGAAGAATAGATTGTGCTGTGCCCATAAAACACGCCTCTTTCACCCTTCTGTCCCACCCTTGTATCCTATTTACCTCCTCCTCTGCCTCTCAGATCTCGCACATGTGCGCCTGCGCCACTTCACTACAGTCCTCAGCAGTGAGATCTGAGAGTCGGTAACAGGATAGGGCATATCACCCGGCATCACTGACACCTGACGTATAAGACCACCCCTGACTTTTCAGATGATTATTAAGGTTTAAAAAGTAGTCGTACACGCTAGAATATACAGTATAGCATACACCACCATCAGGTAATGCAGCTTACTTAGAACAGAGAGGAACACAGAGTTAATACAGGAAAACACAATACCATAAAGATAATTGCAGCACTTTACATTTTACAGTGACATCTTGTGGTTGCTTTACTATACTGCAGCTTAGGTAATTCTGTTGATAATGCCAAAACTACTGAGTGGTGTACCTTTTTTTTTATTTGCTTTAAATACACTTTAAAATCAAGATGCACAGTTTAAGATACATTTTCTTAATGCTTATTACTCAACAAAAATGGAGTTTCACTTTAAATCCCTATAGTTCAACAATGACACATTGCTTTTACATGAAGAGGGCAGTCAAGCTAAACTTAAATCTATCTCCCGCTTAACAAATAGTAGTTTCATTTAGTCCATTCAATGTGAAATCACTTTGAAATACATGCTGCAGAACATAGAACAAAGTCACTTAGTATACTGCAACCCCGTATTTGGCTGTTATCAAGTTACATTATTACAGCAGAAATCACATTTAAAATATAGTTCACATCTTAGCAATCATTATGCTCCCATTTGATTAATAGACCTGCCATCAATATTTGATATTCAGATCAAATGTGGTTGAAGGATGGATTGTTCTAATCGAGCATGGACTTTGCCAATGATGCATGCTTTAAAGTTAAACAAAGTTGAATTACTACTTCATTAAATTCTAATAACTTCCCCTGCTTGAGAAAATTAGTTTTCCAGAAATGTCTTGAGTTGTATACTTCCCCTGACACAATGGTTTGTATTATCAATTTGAGATAATTGATGCTTATGCTATGTTTTCAAAATAGATGCAGGCTCTCTGCTCTATAAAAATGCCATACAGGCGGCTTATGTTCCTCAATAAATTTTTGAAGTGTTAATAATTTAAAATCTACCTTTCATTACAAAGAAGAAAAAAAATCCATGAGCTATCATACCGGCTGGCACACTGATTGATAATATTTCACTCTACTAGTATCTAGTGTAGTATTCAATTCAGCAGAGGAAATCGAATGAAGAAAGCTCCTGTGCAAAGAAATGATTTGTGCCCCCATCTGAGGTATGTTATTGTTCATCCACGTAAGTGCATAACCTCTTTTATTACAAGTTGCCCTTATTAACAACTTACAAAAAAAAAAAAAAAAAAACTTGAGTGTTCTGAGCCTACAAGACCAAAAGGCCATTTTATTATGTTTCCCTATGCTACCCTTATTATTTCCACTGCTTCATTACTAATTTTATCACTTATTCTGGCATCAGGATCTAGCACATTACGAGCATCAATGAACCCAATCACAGGGCACTTCCCATCGGTAGCACCTTCTTGTGGCTTGTCCCAGTCTGGTCCCAATTAGAGTAGCTCTAGCGATCAGCAGTAGAAGTGAAAGCCTTTTAGCCAACCTACATGTAAGTGACATGTGGCCATGTTCCTTTGAATTTTTTTGTGGCATTACAGCATGCACCTACCAAATAATCTACAGTCTAAGTATCGTAATTAAATTCTTCTTTTTTTCCCAACCATTAAGACTTATTTTATTTCTGGGCTCTTACATTTCATTTATAAGTGACCAAGGAGACAGATGAAAAAGTAGATTTGACAAAAATAGCAGATATCCAGCAACCTAAGACAACACTACAAGTGGTACCATATTCTCTCTCAACCTCACCATCCAACAGTTGCCAAGGAAACATATATGTATAGAGAATCATCTTAACTGTACTGAAGGGAAAATGCTGAACTTGTTGAATGGCATTAACTTCATATTAGCTTCATATTATAAGGATTGGCAGTTTTATGGTAATTCTTTCTGCATCTCAAATTTGGAACAGAATCAGGCTTACATTATTCAGAGTATTGAAGTGTCACACCCATGGGCTTGGGAAAGGTAAGGAGTTTAACACAAATGAATATTAGCACTATAATGTGTAGTGAAACCACAATGTAAAATTACATCAAAAATATCAGGTGTTAGGGCTAGGAGGCGGGGGTCTGTAGTGTTAGGAGAGTGGCGGGGTCCATAGGAGTTAAGGTTAAGCACCTGGGGGGTTACATTTAAACATTGGAAGTTTAAGGTTAGGCATGGGGGTAAGGTTAGGCTCCTTTGGGGGGTTAAGGTTAGGCACTAGCGGGGGGGTTAAGGTTAAAGAGACTCTGAAGCGTGTCTAAATTCACTTTTTTTAACATTCAGTCATGTTAAGAACTATAACCCCGTCTAAACCGTCGCTATCCCGTGGCAAGGGGTTTATACCCCCCAAATCCCCCCTGCAAAATCCACAACTTTGTTGGTCGTAGATTTTGCTGCTCATGGAGGCAGAGCTATGAGCTGCAGCTCTGCCTTCATGTGCGTCAATCGCCGCACGGATCTCCGCCTCTCCCCCACCCCTCTCAGTGAAGGCAGATTGAGAGGGGCGGGGAGAGGCGGCGATCTACCGGGATTGACGCGCTGAGAGGCAGAGCTACAGCCATTAGCTCTGCCTCATTCAGGAAGCACTCCCCGGAGTTAGAAGAGGCGATTTGGGGGGCATAAACCCCTCGTTTGGCCGAGGGATAGCGGCGGTTTAGAAGGGGTTATTGTTCTTAACATAACTGAATGCTAAAAGGGTGAATTTAGACTCACTTCAGAGTCTCTTTAAGCACTACCAGTGGAGTCTTAGGTCTAGGAATAGGTAGAGGGAGAGTTCAGTGTGTGTGAGTAGGGTTAGTTTAGATCATAGTAAAATATTGATATTACCAATATTTTATTATTGTAATTAAGTAAAAGAATATTGTTAATTTTACAGATATTATATTAGTAGCTATCTCCAGCTCTATTTTTCCCTGGCAGCTTTTTTACATGTATGCCTTTACCTCCTTCCTCCCTTTGCGCCACGCATGAGCTTACAAAATATTGCTTAAAATGGACCTGAACTCTTGCACAGGACACAAGGAAAACATAACGGAAATGCACCCTGTATTTATTTAAAGAGTTTAGCATGTGTAATCCCCCCTCATTTGTGTCTAATCACTAGCTGTAATTTGATTCCGCCCCTGTGTCACATGACTGCCTATGGCAGATAAGCAGATAAGCCCATTTGAAAGCACAGGCTGTAAACAATATGTCTGCTTCCATGAATCAGGAAGTAGAAACTGTGCAGATTTATTTTAGGATTTGTATCCTTGTAACAAAGAAATATTTTTTGTTTAAAGGTTATTATGCTGTTGTGTATGTTTTACAGCAGAGAGGAGTTCCGAGGTCAGGTCCACTTTAAGTGACTGCTACTTCAAAATGTTAGCAATCCTTTTAACAAGCTGGATTATTACAAATATTTCTAAATGTGCAGAATTCTCCACAGAGCATTCTGGGAAACCAGGCATTATTTACACTGGCTTCAGTACTCTCAGTATACAAACATTCTGGAGAGATTAACTGCCAGTAGTAAAGATGACACCACCTGTGATCAATTTCCCAATGTAAATCAGAGGGAGGAAAAGGAAAGGGTAAGGAAAGATTGGGCAAACACAGACTAAATAATTTATACGTGAATATTATAAAAAAATAAGCAATTGTGTTATTTTCAATACCGTTCCTCTTTATGTCATCCACGCTGAACCTTAATAAATCAAGGAATTTGTTTTTCGCAATATGGTCTAAAGAACACATATATATACTGTATATATAAGCCACCATTTAGTGCTGCGATACATTCAAAACAGAGAAGCTGTCTTGAACAATTTTTACCGTACCAGATGAACTGCAAGGGAATTTTTAATAGCTGTGCATAATTTCAAATTCGAAGGTTTTAGAAACTTAATAATGGCATATTGTGCATCATGACTGGTACATCCTGTAGCCCAGAGTATTTTTTTATCTCTTGTCAGTAGGCGCAGATTACAAGAACATTCCTGTACTTGTTAACTGGAAACATTTCTAGCTTCAAAAGTATCCAACATTTCCATTTTAATGCTAATATATTACCAGGCCTTAATACACAGTCATTTGATCTGTTAGTGGTTACACAACATAAATGAGATAATTTCTAAATAATTTCATTTCACCCTTAACCATGTCATGATAGAACCCAGCTTGTGCGGCAAAAGTATGCAAATCACTGTAACCCGGGTCTTGCATTAACGTGACATATGCGGTGTATAAGACATGTTAATAAACTATGCTAACAGATAATTCTATTAAATTAGAGTAGCAGGAGCAGGACTGAATGGTAAAGGAGACAAGAATCCGAGCAGTCTATTTCCAGAGATTAAATGGAAGTGCTCAAATTGCTAGATGCAGGCATATACCTGGTTTCATGATAAATTGTTTTTACTGTTAATGTATCCAACATTTTCCTGGCCATTTTATCCACTTAGTATTTCTGCTATGCAAAATGAAATATTGACATAGATGCATAGGTAGCTAGATAGACAGATAAACAAACTGTCGGAATGCATAAACTAGTGTCAAATTAACAATAGATGGGAGAAGACCAGGTAAGCAGATACAATTATTTTAAGAAGGCAGCTTTGTTGGGTCATGGACAGTAAAGCATACAGTCAGTGAAAAGTATGTTTCACCTGTATTGTTAACGCGCATTTACCGGTAATTCACCACACTGCTTTACCATTGAAGCAGGGAAAAAAAAGGGAGCAGGAGCACTTTTGGAAAAATAAACTGTAACGCCGTAGGCGCCTATGATAAAGCCACAATTGCCGTCAAAAAAAAGGAAATTTGGGTGCACGGTGGGGACCGTCATCAGGCGCTACCAGTGCCAAAATTTACCGGCAGTCTGACTATAATAGCTAAATGCTTGTATTAGAATGTAAAACCTTAACACAATAACTTTTCTTTTCAGTGGCGAGCCAGAATCCTTACCTTCACAAAAGCTAAAGCCAGAGGATCATTTAGACAGGATTCTATCTGCATGGGATTTGCATGTGCTCCATGTGTTTGGAAGGGTTTACTTCCAGGTACTCTGACTTCTTCTCAACTTAAAATCATACGGGAAGATTAACTTAATAGTTTAAAGTTCACTTGTGAACAGATGCAGAACTGCAACCTAATGTGAGATACATAATATGTCTGCTCCTTGAAGAGACACTGAAGTGAAAAAAAAATTATGGTATAATGAATTGGTTGTGTAGTACAGCTAAGAAATAAAGCATTAGGTTCAGAGACATAAGTCTAATATTTGTTTCCAGTACAGGAAGAGCTAAGAAACTCCAGTTGTTATCTATGCAAATAGCCATTGAGCTCTGTGGCTTTGAAAGTCTTGGAGAGCTCTGACTTCTGATTAGGTTATCTCAACTGTATTGTGTTTTTCTTTTGCAGAGAACAGTTCAGGACAGGTCAAAAGTTCACTGCCTGTTCTGCAAAAACTTTTAGAATGCTGATTAATGTGTAAACTGCAAGTATTAGAGAATGATGCAATGTTATAAAAAAAAAAAGCTGTATAACTGAAAATAAAAATATGAGAATATTTTTTTTTGCTGCCAATGTTCTAGTAATTACCCCTACTACACAACCAATTCATGATATCATATTTTTTTTTTCACTTCAGTGTCTCTTTAACCACTTGAGGACCGCAGTGTTAAACTCCCCTAAAGACCAGGCCATTTTTCATTACATTGGCCACTGCAGCTTTAAGGCCAAGCTGTAGGGCCACTCGACACAGCACGCAAGTGATCCCCCCCTTTTTCTCCCCACCAACAGAGCTCTCGGTTGGTGAGGTCTGATCACCCCCCCCCCCCCATGTTTATTTGTTTGTTTGTATGTTTTTTTAATAAAAATAAGTGTTTTTTTATCTACTGTAACCCCCCCTCTCTCTCTCCCCCCACCAGCCAATCCCCGTGATCAGCTGTCATAGGCTTCAGCCTATGACAGCCGATCACCTCTGTGCCTCAGGAGGGGACAGCCGGAGCATTATCACACGGCTGTCCCCAGTACAGCGCTGCTGCAGATTGCAGCGCTGTATGTGTAATTAGATGGTGGTTACGCCGTCTAACAGTCTTCCAAGCAGCATTCGTCGCTCGGAGACTGAAGGCGGAGCTCCGCTCCACCCACCAAGCAGGAGATGCACGTGTGCCCTGCGCGCGATCTCCTGCAAAACAGAGCCCCGGGACTGTATGCCGATCGGCATTAGGTGGTCCTGGGGCTGCCGCCACTGACACGCCCATCGGCGTGACGCAGTCGGCTAGTAGTTAAAACACATTTGTTTAATCAATGTTTACTGCTACTAACTGTCAGTGTTGTTTCTTGTTAAAACTTTCCTTTTAAAAGCGTTTTATTTCTGTACATCACACAGCAAGGCTTCATTGAGATCTCAGAGGGCTTAGCTGTTACTTAGTGATGAATCTATAGCTGATCCAGCAGATGCACCTTGTTGCCTTCTCAGCAAAGCAGCGGAAAAATCTTATGGGTAGAGGAAACCACAGGGGGAATAAAGCACATAATGAAAACTATTTATTGCCCTTATTGTGTATGCTGTTATGTGGTGAACTAAACGGAGCATTATTAGGTTGGTGATAATTATTAGCAGTTATAATACTGACCAGCAGGCAATTATGTATTGAACAGCTAAAACACAACATTTTAAGATGAAATTAACTTAGAGATTAGGATGACTGCAGCATAAACAGAATACCCTGCACTCATACCTACTGCAGGAAATGAGAGGGTGTTCAGCTGGATTCTGCAATCTTGTATGCAAAACTCCAAGAAAGCTGTTGTTGGCATTGTATGTCCCTACCTTGATGAAGGTCCTGTACTTGTTAACTCATCTCTGATTGGCTGGCCACAATTATGTGATCATGTGCCTTTTTTGCTTTCAGTGTATTATTAGCCAATCAAAGAAGTACAAACTAATCGCCTGATAAACTGCTCCTGTGTTTTTTTCTTGAATACTTGAATACTTCTTGCAGTAGAAGCTATCCTAGAAGAATAGATTATCTTTAACTCTAAATATTGCTTTTTGGACACAATAAAGGATACCAGAGACGAAACCATGAGGAGAAATGGGGAAGCAGGAATGTATGGGGACCTGTTCTGATGGCCACCGCTCCCCCTGTTCTTCTCTGCCCCCTCCTTCTTACTTAAAGTCCCCCGGCCTCTTCCAGGCCACTGGAGTTGGGCCTCACTGCACAGGTGCCAGCCAAGCTTGCATGCATCACTCAGCACGTGACCACGGCCAGGAGCCCTCTGTGCATGCACATGATGTCACGATTACGTCATGTGCAAAGTGCTCCTGGCTGCGGTTGTGCACTTAGGGACGCATGCAAGCCGGGCTGGTGCCTGTGTAGTGAGGCCCAACTCCGGTGACCCAGAAGAGGCTACTGGGGGTCTTTAGGTAAGAAGGAGGGGGCAAAAAAGAACAGGGGGAGTGGTGGCCATGAGGACAGTTCCTCATACATGCCTGCTACTGTATCAAGTTGTCTATCTTGATAACTTTTTGGGGACAAAACCTATACTTTTACAGGTAATATTGTACATTTAGATTTGTAAGCACTTCAGCAGGACACCAATTGTGAACAGTAAAAGGAATGGAAAATGCTGTCATTTAACCATAATGGGATTTAAAAATTGTCTTAGGTACAAAGGTTTGTCTTTTACTGAGACTACTTTTTCTATTTACACTTATCCGGAAACATGAATGGGAAAACATAATAGGCTTTTACATGAAAAAAAAAACTGTTTTCCCCTCTGACATTTTTATGCATTAAGTCCAGTGGGCTCTTGATAGCAAATAACATCAATTGCTTTGTCTTTAGCATATTAGCATTCTGACATTGCAGTGCGTTCTTAAATGCACAAGCAAGGGTACATGACATAAAATGGCATTTTACTCTTGGAATACAGACTACCATGGCTGGTCATGATTTGTAAGTACCATCTATGGTAATATCAACCAACTGACAATGAATTCAGCTATTTTAAGAAATCTATGCAGAGTACATGACATATTATGTACAGTATCATCATGTTAGCATTGTGGAAATATCGCAGTAGACCGTATTATGACAGAACAGATCAAAAATGAACAATGGCTTTTAGTATAATAATTTCACCCATGTCAAAACTAATTAAAATGCACTGTAGTGCACTGGTTCATGCAACAATAGGATTAATTGACTAACCATCTTGATGTGGGTTATATAAGTAAATTATCTTCTTTTGTGCTTTATAGTCATGATGAATGTCTTCAACATTGTTTTAAGCTTTTACTGGTTTGTAAGCCTTGCTGTATGAATAATGCAAGCTATTACGGCTGCTCACATGAAGCAAGAGAATTAAAAGTACAAACATGATGTTATAGACATGTTAGAAATATCTGTTAACAATGTCCTTTTGGGGAATAGAATTATCCTATAGGACCAGACCTTTGACTTTTCGTTGAGTCTCCATATATTGATGGAGGAGGCAGAATATGAAGGTACGTACACATAGGCGATAACCCTTGGCTGAAACTGCTCATAACTACTGTTTCCACCGTGATCCTCATCTGTGTACAGCAGCCGCTGATCAATCCTGCTTGGGCATCAAGAGTAATTAAGACTCCATTGTGTTGGACCCTTAATGTCCCACGATGCTCGAGCAGGAGGTTATTTCAAGCCCCCGTATCATCTGAGCTATCATGTGCTGATCATCGTCCCTCTGCCCCATTAAAAAACGAATAGAACGCGTCACTAGTGAGGCAATTATCATATGTGTGTATGTAGCTTTCGTTCTGAATTGCCCACTCTGTCAAACCACTAGTGAGACATGATTAG
Organism: Hyperolius riggenbachi; assembly: GCF_040937935.1. Classification (NCBI taxonomy): domain Eukaryota; kingdom Metazoa; phylum Chordata; class Amphibia; order Anura; family Hyperoliidae; genus Hyperolius; species Hyperolius riggenbachi. The sequence goes on along the minus strand of NC_090652.1, from coordinate 131,154,826 downwards.
TAGGAAGAGCATTTTCTGTCATCTGTCCACACCTGGTAAACTCTTTCCTAAACCACATATACATGTACAGTAATTTTTGTCATCCAGTGCAGTTATTTATATCAAATTGAGCACCAGCCGAATGTCCCTGTGGGTGTCGTATCTTGCTGTGTATGGAAAAATATTAGAAATCGGAAGCCTCCAGAGACTGGAAGTGTTCCTGCTTAGTGGAATAACAGTAGGCTGTTTATTTTATTTTATTTTAATTTTTTTTAACAATTAAGTTCTTTATACCTCCACAACAGAGAGCCTAATATTTCATCCCAATCCTTACTAGGAAAATAACTGAACATGAGGATGCACAATTTTATGGAATGTGGAGGAGGACATTAAAGTGATGGGCAAGATGAAAAATAAGGACTTGGACACTGGCTTTAGGTATGATCACCAACCACTATTGAAATACTGTTCAGATATGACTCTTAACCAATCAGCTTCATGATGAAAATTGCCTGTTCTTGTTATTTGTATCCTGGGGACACTCTAAAAACGTGCCATAAAAGATCATGGAAGTTGGTGGTTTTGACATACTCTGTGATGTTTAAAACATTTTTCGTGCAAATGATTTTCCTAGATGCTGCTGGACCACCAAAATTATCCAAAACGGTATTGGGCTGATTACATTTTTCTTACTTGTAAGCTTGTAAGCATGTTTGAAAGTTTTCAGTATCAAATATATATGAATATATATATATATATATATATATATATATATATTATTTTATATATATATATATATATATATATATATATATATATATATATATATATATATATATATATATATATACACACACATATATATATATATATATATATATATCAGGCAATGATGACATACAGATCTCTATCCCAGGACCTTAGAAATATTTCCTATAATGAAAAGTCTAATGGTCTAGCGTCTAAAGTCACTGGTTATCATTTCTAGATATTATGGCTTTCAATGTTTGTTGTCATGTCTGTTGAATGAAAGATTATAGGACCATTGTGTCATTTAGGAGATGACAGATCATTTTCTCAGGCTTATTTTTGTGGCCACAATAAGATGAATGGGTTGATTTGCCAAGGTTGGTGTCAATCATAGAATACGGTTACGTTATCAAGAAAGGTTGAATTGGATTAGGTATCTGCTAGTTGGTGGCAAAGGTTTACAACCTTTCTTTGCACATCGTAGCAATGATTGGTCAAAGGTTAGCAAATTAGAGCTTGTGCTATTACATTAATGTCACAAAGTTACAGTGAGAACTTTTATTTCAGTAATCCAAGACACCATAGATTATTTTAAAGAAAAAAAAGGTCTAACTGTGGGTACTACACATGACTGTAGACATAGAGTACCTATCTTACTAACTGTTCAGAAATCTTATGCTGTTGTAATGTGGCCTAGGTGGGAGTTCCAGAAGTTAATGCCTTTTGATAAAAGATAATTGAGAAAAATCATCTCTATGTTTTCTGGACCACACTTATTATTTATGCTTTTAAATAAAGGAACTAGTTAGTTATTAGCTATGCAACCTATATGTATTGCAGAAACTGAAAGGCTTAAAAAATACATAAAATATACATTGATGAAATCAGTATTTATGTGCTTTTAAATTGTATATGAGGTTGCCTGCTGTCATTTCACCTTAATGGTTCTAGCTATTGTGAAAACAATACTTTGGCCCATATGCAGTTCATTTTTTTTCTCCTGAGTTTTCTCCTAAGAGATACTTTTTTATCTTCTATTTAAAATATCTTCAGCATTATACAATTGAAAAATTACCAGTTTGTGTAAATCAACTATCGAAAAAAATCTTTAGTATTTAGTATTTTCTTGCTTGTTGGTGATTCAAAAGGAGATTTATAGACACCTAGGGGAAAACATGGGAGAAAAACATTAATTGCCTATGGGCCTTCATGTGAAAACTGTAAGAGCAGGTTTTTGGTATTGTTTTTGTTGTTTTTTTTTTTTAATACAAATCTTTAGAGCATCACTTGTTCAAGAGGTCACCATTTTTTTATGTTTCTTCAAATCATGGAAAGTTGGAGTATTTTTGCATGGACATTTTGTAATTTGATTCACGTACAAACATCTTTGACAGATGTATTGATTTTTAAAATTGCTTTTCCTGCTTGGAATGCCCTAGAGAAAAAGTCAATGAATTTATCACTGTTCTTTAGACTGCAAATACCATTTTTGGTCGCGTGAGCTGAGTGTTTGAAACAATATCAGTGGAAGGAAATCTTGCACCATGAAAAGGCAATGGAAATAAGCTCACTATGTCAGCTCACATAGCTCACACTCAGCATGAGGCACCTGATTTCTGAGCAAACCAATGACAGTTGCGTTGCATTGTGTAAGGCTTCTCAAACCCATCATAGGACAAGTCTCTCAGACTCTGGTGTCTAGGCATGACCAACAACTAGAAGCACTGTCCCTCAGCACAATCTTTCTGACATCTTTTCTTTTCAGCATCCGTGTTTAAAATAATGATTTTCTGGGCATCTCACTGAAAAGATAGGTGTGCCGGGATGGATAGGATTTTACTTGGCCCACAGCAAGTTTACACACTTATCTGTGTAATGCTGGCTCTGATCCTCTTTGCATCGGGTCTTTTTAGTGCATGAATGTACTCACTGATTACTTCTCTTCATGATTTGTATTTTGAGGCTCTATCTTGTAGGTAGGGGGTTCTTTTAATTTTGGGTAATAATATTAGGAACTAGAAGGATAATGTTAGGCTCAAGGAGGGAGGTGCTACTGAACAGGCTTGCGCCTTCAGTGGACCTGTGCAGTGTGGATGCGCTCATTCATGGACTTTCAGAGGGTCCTGAGCATTGGTCTGGAGGAGGACGTGGGAAGACACTGGAGGATCCAGAGGCTTCCCTCTCCTGAGGTAAGTATCTGAATTTCCTCCATTCATTGGTGTGTTAACGCTTCTCACTGTCTCAAAGTTCTATGTATATAGAGAGAGGATGGCATTCTGACAGATGGGGACACACATTGCTACACTACAAAACTAGAATAAAAAGGTTTCCTGGAGCTGATGTTCATGACTACTCACATAAAATTTCCATATCAAAGGATAGTGCTGCCATGGTGCGTTTTCCAAATGCAGCATGTTTTATTCTGCTGTGTTTGTGTTTTCAGTAGGGGACATGGCATGAATGGGATATGAATGCAGTGTTCTTGCATATTGCATGTGTTTTGCATCCACATTGAATTCTCTGTACACAAACTTTCATAAGCTGAGAAATTCAGAAAAACCGCAACAGTTATGTATGTCCCTTGTTTCTTGTTATTGGATCTTACAATTATTAAACTGATGTAGCTGAAATGAATGTGTGGTCCCATTTTGTTGGAGGTCTACACACTGTACAACATTTGATCTGTACACACAGCATGCACAAGAATAAAATACGTATTTAATATGTTCAATATATGTTAATATGCCTATATTGCTAAGGTGGCACATCACACCTCAAGAGAACACTGTGGGCCTCAGAACATAACATCAGCCTTAGTAGCAACAGCAATGAAAATATGTAAAAGAAAGAGACTGTACAACACACAGTCCTGCAATAAATTCAGCATGGCAGAATATCACCAATGGCATTCATCTGTAAATCTAGACTGAAAACCAATGAGTGGAGAAAGTGAACTGTCCTGCCTCTTTCTCCTCTATGGCCCTTATTCAATACACTTTTCTCCTAAGTTTTCTCCTAGGTGATATTTCCACACCTTATCAATAAAATGCTGTTTAAGCCACCAGCAAGTAAAAAAAATACTCAGAATAATTTTGACAGTACTTTTTCACCTCTTGTTTGGTACGTTTTCAATTGCCAAGTGCTGAAAAGTTATTTTAAACAGAAGATAAAAAAGGAGAAAAGTTAAATTGAATAAGGGCCCTAGTGTGACCTTTCCAGAAATCCAAATATGTCCACATCTATCATTTTATGATCATCACAGTCAATAATATCATAGTCTAATGTCAGCATCATGATTATATCTAAATGTGTACATATGAAAGCGTTGCATGTAGAAATGGGCGCAAATTAACAGGAATAGAATATCAGTAATTTTACCAATATTCTTTTACCCATTATATTAGAATATCAGTAATTTTACCAATATTTTACTATGTCCTAACCTAACCCTAGTCTCACACAGAACCTCCCTCTAACCTTAGCCCCCCCAACCACAACCTACCCATAATACCCCCCCATGCCTAGCTCTTAAGACCTCTGCTCCTTTCCCTTAAGACACCCCCCATAGTCGCCCATTGAAACAATGGTAAATGTGGGTGCGGGACTCCCGATAAAATATCAGGCGCCAATTAGTGATGAGCAGAAAGTACGCCCATACGTAATTATGCATCGTAATAAGCAAATTAAAATTTCTGCAGGGGGGCCTGTGGGTCTTAGTTATGCCCCTGAGCAGGTGATCTGTTTTTCTATGTAAATATGCTGTACTTCGGTTGAGAGATAATTTTGCCAAAACATATATGGCTGCACTTTATCTAGAGAGTAATGTGAAGATCTGAATGAAACAAAGTAAGTAACTAAACATTCTAACTATGCACTTTTATCATGATAAAATACATAGTAGGAGATAAAAAAACACTGATTATCTTGTTACTGTGAAAATTAGGCAATCATGAGACCATTGATCCACCCTGGCGGACTAGGCCCATTAACTTGAGGATGCAAGAATTTAAATGCAATAGACGTTAATTTGATTAATGTGTGCTGTGTGCCAGGGAGAGTAAAAGGATTCCTGAGCATACCATTAGCATTTTCCTGTCTAATGGAAGATGCACTAATAGAGTGCAAACAGTATAGCATTTATCCAGGAGCATTAGCACTATTAAATAAGACACACTATGTGACTTTCTCTTTAAGGTAAGTGGGTGGGCTCAAGAGGTTTGCTCCATTTTCTAAAGTGGTTAAAAGATGCAGTGATAGTTTGTTAGCATGGTATTACGTAAAATTCTTTGCAGAGTGTCTCTTTTACATAGACCTCCTATAGTTCGTACAAATTTTAAATCAAACAAATCCAGTAAAAAGTATGTATGACAACTCTATTAGACTGAGACCTTCTGTAATAAATGTGCTAACTGGGGATACAAGAAAGTATTTACTTATTGTGGCCTGCTGAGCAGTAGTCCCAAGCTGTGGTTCTTCTAACGGGATGTTGTCAACTAAACAGGAAAATGTTACCCGTCATCAGGGGCGTTGCTAGCCCCAAAGATCAGTGGCACGTGGATCTATTCTGGGGTGCCCGGAATATCCCCAGGCAGAGTAGAGGCACCACATCACCTGGCATCACACCACATAGTACCCAGCATGCCCCACAGATGCACCAGAGTAACCAGCATGGTACTACACAGCACCCAATATGGCACCACAGCACCAAGCATGGCATTACACCATCCAGTGTGCCCCATAGAGGCACCATAGCACCCAGCATGGCACCACTGGACACAGCAATAGGGGGGGATGCTGAGTGCTATGGTGCCTCTACGTGGACATATTGGGTGCTGTGATGCCATGCTTGGTGCTGTGATGCCTTTATAGGGGCATGCAGGGAGTGTAGTTCTTCTGTGGGGACATGCTGGGAGTTGTGTAGGGGTGAGGGCATGGGAGGGGGTCCCCAAGAAAATCATGGAATGCAATGGGGGGACTTCCAGACAACCTGGTGTCAGGCCAGCATGCTCAGCAGCAAGCAAGACCAGCCAACACAAAAGCCAGGTAACTCTGCCTAGTTATGTTTAAGTGACACTGCCTATTTATGTGATATACTGCATTTTTTTTATTTCCTGTGCATGGCTACACCCATGTTTAGGCTGGAGTGCCCAAAAGGGCCCCAGATCTCTTTAAATCCCAGCAACGCCCCTGCCCATCATTTTGAAACTAGCACCAAGCTATTATCATTATGTATTTATATACCACTGATATCTTCCATAGTGCTTTACTAAGTACAAAGTCATATCACCAACTGTGCTTCTGATGATCTTCCAGTCTATTCTCAGACTTGGCCATAGTTTCATCATGTTTTTCCCATAATCTAAGGACAATATTTTAGGAGAACCAGTTAACGTATCTGAATGTTTCTCTGAATGTTTTTGGGATGTAGAAGGAAACACATCTTAAAGCATAATAAGTTTAGGCTTTATGTGTTAACAATGGAATATAGATAGGGGTTGATTCACAAAGCTTTTCTCTTGAATTAACTCACTTTACTTACTTATTTTACATCTTGACTGTAAGGAGTGGTATCTCACGAGATAAACAGATAAGGGCCCCTTATTCAATTCGCAAAAACCATGAACATTTTTAACATGAAAAATCACAAGAATGTGAAAAATCACAAACGTATTACGAAATGATATTTGAAGGCATTTTCTCTCGAAAGTCAAATTTTACATAATCATTCACGAAAATGAATGCGAAAAGAATATCTGCATTTCTGCTCATCACTGATTTTGAGTTGATGTTATTGTTATTTAAATTTTTCTTAATTTTGCAGGCTGGAATTGGTTAGGGTTGGGGTCAGGGTCCTCATTGAATCGGTCCAGTCCCAAGCTATATAAATGTACATCAAATTAACATAAAATATGCATCCATTTAAAATTAATAACATCTCATTAACCATCTCTAATGATAACTATATGATGCATAAGGCAGTTCATTACATAGTGTGTCCTTTAGAAATATACACTAGTTTTAAACACAAGTTCCACCTGTACCCCTTGAAGAAAAGATCAGAGGAAAGAAAAAAAAAGATCTACTTACCTGGGGCTTCCTCCAGGCCCTGTCAGCCGATCTGTCCATTGTCGCAGCTCCAGGGTCCCCTCCATTGCAGATGCCGACCTGTGCCTGCATGGGCATGCGGCTGCACTGCTCACGATCGCGCTAATGTGGCCTGAGGCGTTCTGAGCAGGTGTAGAACTACGACTCAGAACGCTCCCAGCTACGGGAGCACAACCATGAGAGCAGCACGGCCACGCAAGAGCACAAGTGCAGAAGATGCTGACCTGGTGAGGTTGGCACCTGCAACTGAAGAGACTTTGGCCCCCCGGAGCTGCAACAAGGGACAGATTGGCTGCCAGGGGCTGGAGAAAGCCCCAGGTAAGTAGATCTTGTTTTTTTATTTTCCTTCGGATGTTCCCTTTAAGGAAGCCTGTAAATTCTCCAATTACAGCCAACTAATTTATGATGACATTAAAATTCTTCTTTAAAGAGACTCTGTAACAAAATTTTCAGCCTTAGTTCTTCTATCCTATAAGTTCCTTTGCCTGTTCTAATGTGCTCTGGCTTACTGCAGCCTTTCCTAATTGCACAGTGGCTGTATTATCTCGGTTATATGATCTAATCTGTTTTCTTCTGTCGGCTCTGTCAGGCTAGGCTGGAGTGTGTGGAATGTGCAGGGCTGCTTGTGATTGGATAGAAGCGATACACACCCTCTGCAGGCCCCCTGCAGGCTCTGTATGACTCCCACACTCTGCTTATGTGAGCCTATAGGTCTGTACACACGCCGGACTGCAGGAAACAACGGGTCCATCATCACTTCCTGCTGGGCGTGTTTTCAGCAGACAGTCCGGCGTGTGTACTGTCTGTCGGCAGACTGATACGGCTGTTTCTGAGCGATGTAAGGCACACATTTCCAGGGTCACATAATGTGAACTTTATTTCCTAAAAAATGATGGGACTGGGAATCCTTGCCCTCTCATAAAAGGTTTGACCCTAAGAGGAGGTCAGCAAGTGACTGTAAGGCAATGAGGATGAAACCTACACTTTAGAAGAATCTATGCTTCCACCAGGAGATAAGTGAGCTAGGCATAGTCTGAACTAAGTGATTACAAACGGTTCACTTGATCAGTTCACAAGTTTGACCATATTAACGTAAAAATATTAACTTTTCTCCATTTAAGTACAAAATATGATCTAATCCTGATTGGGCAGAACAGTCAGTAGAGTTGATTTACAACATGTCACTCAATCAGCATTGCTGTGGAATGAGCAAGGCAGCATGAAACTGAGGAGGTGAAAAATAAGTGTAATATCACATAATGCGATGTTGCTATTTTTCTTTTATCCGTTTTCTATAGCATAGGAAATGCTTTGCTTTACTCATTACTCTCCCATTGCCAGCTCACCATTCAGAAGACCAGTAGCAATGAATTTCCTGTCAGAAAACGAGAGACTTCTCTATCAATATAAGCAGTATTCTGCAATAAATGGATTTTGTGTACACAGCTCTTTCTCGAGCGATACAATATGTAATATTGTTTATCATAGTGCCAACTGGGACATAATGCTGACACAGGTGACAAAATAATTTAGATATGATGTTTATTTGATGACCTAGAGACATTTCTTTTTTTTTGAGGTAACCCCGAGAAAGGTTTATAAACTGCTCGTCAATTTTCTGTCAATTATGGGCATTCAGTAAAATAAAAAGCTTGAGTGTTTATCTATATTTGCAAGTAAAATGTGTAGGAGCCACATCTTCTTTAAGCAATCCTGTTTCATCATCCCTTATGGCAACATGGACAACAATCCTGTCTCGTAAAAGATTCATGACACAACTTTGCACTTTCGTATGCTTGCTTTCTCACAAAAACAGTGCAAATCCCATCAAAAATTTAGCAGAACCCCTGCCTCATCTGTTTAGGCCTAAAGCTAGTTGCGGGGACAACTCATTAGGGACAAGCTCATTAAAACCAGCCCTGGAGCGAAAGCAGTTTGCAAGCTTCCTCATTTTTATTCACTTTCACCTAACCATTTGAGTTTCTTGTATTTGCCGGATACCGAGCTTTTAATGATTCCGTACAATAAGCAGAGCTGTTTTGAGGCCTACGAAGCTCAGCGGCTTACAAATGCAGGTCTTTACGCTTGCCAAAGCTAATGCAGCTCTGTTAATTTATATAGCTTTTGATGGCTATGTGCCAAATTAATGACAAACAGGAGCAAAAGACACGGGGGGTTACAAACTGTGTTTTCTCAGCCAGTATAAAATGTGGGCTAATATATACAGCTTATCCTTGTTATGCACTGATATAAAAATATTAGCAATATAGGCTTTCCACTTTCCCTTTTTTTCCTTCTAATACGTTAGTTCGTTTAACACATTTTCCAACACCCTTATATTTCTGTAATGCTTTATAAAGAACATTGAATGCATGATGTCAATTGCTGTTCCATACTTAGCTCAATAAAATGATGTTTATATACCGTATATAATCGCATATAAGCCGACCCGCATATAAGCCAACCTCCCACACACTTTTACATCAGAAATCAGGGAAAAATTATTGACTCGCATATAAGCCAGGGGTAGGAAATGCAGTAGCTTAAAACTCCAGTAAATGTTCACAATCTACAATTCGATACTGGACTGATGGCAAACAGAGCTCATGGTAAGTACAGTAAATCTCCAGTACAATCTGGAAGTCAGCTCTAGTAAGGACTTGTACATGTGCTCACATTAACATGTGTTAATATTACAATTAGCACATGTGCAAGTCCTGCATACAGTGACTTTAAGATTGTACTGGAGATTTACCCTGCCTAACAAGTTGTGCCTGTAATCAGCCCAGTAATGTCCCTCGACTGCCAACATATTTTTTTTTTCTTTTTTAGTAGTCCGGGAGCCCTCATTAGCCTCCATGCCTCTCACACTGTCAAACTTTTCAGGTGTGGACACTAACCTTATGCAGGGCCCCGAATGGAGTGTGCAGCCAACAGAGTCGAGTAAATGTCATCTAGTGAGTGGATACAGAGCGGGCAGATTTTGCCGGCATGACGATCCTGTGGCATGTGCAGCGCCGCTCACTATTGCAGTGATGAGCGGCCGGTAAGAGAGTAGACAGAGCGGGCAGGCTTTGCAGGCCACCTGGAGTCAGAGCAACTGTAGCGCTGCACAGTTTTGCAGCGATGAGCGCAGGAAGAGCGGGCGAATTTTACATAGGGAGATATCTAATGTGCAGTGCTATGATGATCCGGAGAGAGCATGGTGTGTGACGTCCGCTCTGTCTGATCCCTATGACACCCTCTAGCGGCGTCTTGAGACTCTCACAATGAGTCTCAAGACACTGCTAGAGGGCGTAGAGATGAGACACAGAGCTGACGTCACATACCACGCTCTCTCCGGATCATAGCGCTGCACATTCGATATCTCCCGGCTTCCTATGCAAAATCCGCCCACTCTTTCTCCGCTCATCGCGGCAAAACTGTGCAGTGCTACAGTTGCTCTGACCCCAGGTGGCCTGCAAAGCCTGCCCGCTCTGTCTACTCTCTTACCGGCCACTCATCACTGCAATAGTGAGCGGCGCTGCACATGTCACAGCATATACTTTTGATGCACTGCACTTGCCAGGATATACTTTGAACCCCCAAAAATAGGCCAATTAGCTGACCACCAATATGCTGCTTTTGTCCCCATGTAGAGCAAGCATTGGAATGTGCCAGCATGTGCAAAGTGCATTGCAAAGTGTGCTTCAGCATGTATATCAGCGAATGTATTAGTACGCCGCTAGTGCGTTTGGCGCAGGGTGAGCTGAATGACAGCACCCCCTGCTGCCGCTCAAATTCCAGGCGGCGTTAAATACTATTCCCCCTCTGAGTCCACGCAACTCGGAGAGAGAAGTAATTGTGGTCCGGTGACCCCCACACTTTGCAACCAAAATGTAGGTGTCAAAAAGCTGGCCAATAAGCAGTGATGTACGGTACTTACTAGTAGCTAAAGCTTTACCCTTTAGACTGTATTTGTCCCAGTCACAGTCATTCACAATAAATCAGGTGGCAACAACCAATACACCTCACATAGTGTCAACAACAGTGTATAGAGAGGCAAAGAAGGCACATACCTCATTTCCTGTCTGTATAGAACCATTGCTAATAGGGGTAAGAAGCTTAAGCTGTTATACAGCATCAGGTATCATATTGGATGACAAAAAGGAGAATTTTGGCCTTTTATATGTGTCCATGATGGCAGCGACTAGCGCTGATCATAATGGAGAATTTCACTTTCATGAAATCTCACATAATTGTCCCAATTATGATCTTGATGGTAATTATGATTTTCCATGTAATCTTAATTTTGTGTAATTTTTTAAGCTACACAAAAGGTATGTTCATGGAATTCCCTTAAGTATTTTGAACATATTTTCGCATAATGTGTATTTGTGCGAGAATTTATGGGAATGCATGTGAAAATTCATTGTTGCTAAATGCAGTGAAGCCCTTTAGCATTTTCAAATAGATAAAATTATGCAAAATTATGCATTCTAATTATGGTTTAAATTTAAATTTTGCAATAGTTTGAAATTTGGCATTATGATTTTGCATTGTAATTATGAATTTCACTGGGAAATTACTACCATGCAAAATTCAAGCTCATCACTAGCAGTGACCTCCTGGTAAGATCAGAGCTGACATCATAGCTTACTTACTGAATGTGAAGTGTGCCTTGTGGTCTCTTCTGCTGCTTTCACTCTCCTCACTCCTGATTTATGGTCACTGCTAATAAGCAGCTGTGTAGGTGGGTGGAAGTTGGAGAAGAGGAATGCTAGGCACATGCTGTGGGGGTGACCAAGAAATGAGCTGTTGGCGTAACACCTCACCCACACTGACACTAATGTCAGTATGAGTTTTAATTGAAGAGACTGTGTATGTGTCCTCATTGCAGGGGAGATCCCCTAGTTACAGGGCAGAAGGGTTTTAATTTAGGGAGGCGGGGGGGGGGGACTTTACTACAGTATAGAATGTGGCTTAACTGCAGGGAAGTGAATGCGCCTTCCTTGCAGGGCAGTGACATAGGACATGTCCTATTGCATAAAGTCTGATGATGGATATGTTGTAACGTTGTGCCTTTATAATAGGGCAGAGATGAATATGGACTTACTGAACATGTAGGAGGAAATCAGAAAGCCTTTGTGGGTGTATGGAGTGGGATGATAATTACAGATATGGACATTTTTAGGTATAGGCTAACCAGGCAAATGTCTTGGGTGTCATCTGAAGTGGTGGGCACCACACAGCTATTTTTATACACAACTGTTGCATTAAGAAAGGGATGGGTGGTAATATTGACACCTCACTAGATACTGCTGATTACCATAACAAAGGAGGTTTGTATAGCATGACAATGACAGGTCAGGTGCTATTACTGTATGCTAATTCAGCGTGTAATTGATTTAGGCTGTATTGATGGTTGCATCTGCAGACCTACTTTATAGATTTCTAGTACAACATTCTGACCTGTAAAGTCCCAGAATATAAAAAAGGGATTGTATGGTGTGAGGTTGTTCTCTTGGAATTGAAACTAGTTTTGTAACTTGTCCATAACAGTACAAGGAGTCCATGAAAACCGGAGAATCTAGTATGTGCATAACATTTGTTACAGATTACCCTATGCCCATAAAATCACAGAAGAAAATGCTGGGCTTATTCTCATTTCTTTAGTACCCTGCCCACTGCATTTCTATTGGTTAGTTTCCATGATCTCTGGTAGAGAACCAATAGAAATGCAATGGAAGTTGTGCAGATGGAAGAAGTGAGGTGGGGACAGGTTCTCTTGCATTGAGAATTCTGACAATTGATTCACAAAGGAAAAAGGGAATAATAATGGATCCATTATAAAAAAAAAAAGTAGCACTATTTAAAAAAATAAGCAGTACAATGGGGGCTCTATAACAAGGGGAGTAGATAACAAGCAGTACTATAACATGCCAACAATACAGAAGAGACAGAGGGACACTAGATTAGAGCATGCCTATGAATCGGCCTCCGGAAGACTTGGGCACAGGATACAACCGATAAAAACTTACCCTGCTCTTGCACAGCGGCGTTAATTACTATTCCCCCTGCAGGCCATCATGTATAGTGGGGGAAAGATGTAATTCAGCTGCCAGCAATAGCTAGCAGCCGAATTACACTGTGTTTGTAGTAGACTGTGCTTCGTCTTTTGGCGGCGCCCAAATTACTCACTGAGCACTGCTATAGCCATAATTCCTATTACGGCCTATGGTGGCGCCGGCCGCACCCACATTTCCAACACTGTTTTTATAGTGCTCGAGAATAGAGAGCGCTTAAATAAGTGGGTACATTATACCAAGGAGAACTACAAAGGGGAACATCTGTGTGAGTAAACGAAACAAGGAGAACTAAAAACTACTATTGGCGCAACTTTCCAAAATGTATTTTGAAGTATAGCTATTGTTTTAAATTGTTTTTTGTAAAGAACCCTAAAGGGGTTCAGGAAAGTGAAAATGGCCATATTTTTTTATTAATATCAGTTACCACAATTTCATGCCCCTCAGTGATTCAGCTTTAAAGGGAACCCGGAGTTAGAGGGATATGAAGGCTGACAGATTTATTTCCTTATAAACAATACCAGTTGTCTGGCATCCTGCTGATCTTTTATAGGAATGAGCAGAAGTTATGCCTATGCGTAATTGAGTATCGTTATTCGCATTTACGCATCGCAATGTGAAATTTTGGGGAAAAGTGTAATTCATTTTGTATGTAATTGTAAGCATTTGTAATTCTGCATGAATTTACGCATAATTTCTTGCCAACTTTGACGTTATTTAGCAGAGCTTCCATGCATGCTGTTACTACCAAAATTGTTACATATGTTAGAAGAAGTAGTGGAATAGTGGGTACAAGTCAAAAAAGGAATTTTTCAAAAACACTGTAGTTTTTGAGAAAAAAAACGTTTAAAATACAAAGAAAAATGTTTTTTAAACTGTCAATTTTCTGAGTTGAAAAAAACATTTTTCCTTTGCATTTTAAAATCGATTTTCTCAAAAACTACAAAGTCTTTTTGAAAATTCTTTTTTTTTCTTTTACTTTTGCGTAATGCGTAATTACAAATGCTTATACAAAATCAATAGATTTAACAATTTGTTATTACATATAGGAGTAATAGCGAACATTTTATCGGATTTAGCTGATTACGTTCATCCCTGATTTTTTTTTTATACATTTAGTAGTGTCTGAATCCCACCCTGGAAACAAGTATGCAGCTAATCTAGTCAGACTTCAGTCAGAGCAATTCATCTCCATGCTTGTTCAGGGTCTATGGTTACAAGTATTAGAGGAAGATGATCAGCAGGAGAGCAAGGCACTTTGCATTGTTTGAAAGAAAATAAATATGGTAGCCTCCATATTCCTCTCACTTCAGGTGTCCTTTAACTGGAGTTACATAACTGCAAGTTCGGTTGTGAAACTGCACTGCCACAATGTCAGGAAGCCACTGTGTGTAGGCAATGGATGATGTGATGGAGTTTATAGAAAATCCCACCTGTCTTACACAGTTTTGTTTACCTGTACATTGTTTATTTTTACACCAAGCTGAAACAATCATAATGGCTAGAGTGAATGGCATATGTCTAAATGTCTATAAATTATTCAGCAGAACTCCGCATATATTATTTATCATCAAAATACCTATGAATCAAATGTTCCTTAAAAATGTGCATCTTTCAAAATTGCTTACACAAGCAGCCTTCGGCTCATTCACTTAGGTAATGTGCAAAGCTAGATTTATAATCTTTATAACTATGGCCCAGTCATTTATTAAGCCAGTACATGATACCCACAAGAGCTGTCATATTATAGCAAGCCATCTCTCTCTTTTTTTCCTGAACCTTAATGTACTTACAGATGTAGCCAGCTTTCCAGAAGCAAAGGCAGCAAATCTATGATGTACTCAATGTGAATTACAGTTTATCACGGGATGACAGTTCCATATACCGTATAGCCAATAAACAGACATTCATCTCCTAATGCATTTGCATTATTGCTGCTTGCCAAATGACCTTTTCTGGCATGAAAGAAGCCCATCATAATGCTGACTAAACCTTAATCTTCCATACATAAGAAGTTGGCCTGATTATTACCTCATCGGCGATGTACAGGCAGTGCAGTAATCGAGCAGTAAGACACCGCCCTAGGAGCTGCACAGCAGCATCCATAGATGCTACTCAATCTTTCTCATTTCTGCTGTTCAAGTGCTAATGTGTCATCTCAGGAGAATAGAGTAGAGAGAACAGTTGTGCAAATGCATCTAATCTTGCCAATAAGGGTTATTTCATGTGTTATAGTGTCGACTGAGCTTAACTGTGTCCTGCTGAGGCAAACAACCAGAAGGGCATTTGGCAACTGCATCTGTATCTACAAACATTCCTCTGTACATGTTATGCTTTGCAACTGCTTTTCTACAGAAAAAAATATATATTTTTGCTCCTGGGAGATAAGAGTATAAAGAGTGCTTTTCATGAATGTGCTACATTTGCGATGCTTGCAGGTTTAGGAAAAAAAGTTCTATGGATAAAATTTATGACACAAATATAAAATGCTTTTTGTATCTTTTAGTAACCAATGTTATGCTAGTAAAGACTGCAATGCCAGAGGAGACTTGCATGAGAGGCAGAAAGGTTATGCAAATTGCAATGTGGAGTGGAAATGAAGCAGGAGCTGTCTGGAAAGGCCACAAAGGTCTGGGCCTTGGGCGGCAGCTGGCCAAAGGGCGGCTGAACATGGAAAAGGGATAGCTGCATCAGGCAGAAGACACTGCCAATGGAATACTAAGGTGGCGAACAGGGATGGGCTTTCGAGTAAGCAACTACTCAAATTTGAAATTAAAATGAAGCTTGATTGTCTCAGGTGTGACCACGGGAGACGGGTGGTTTCATACTCAGAAGTCCGTCGGCTTCTATGCGTCTCAACCCACTCGCATGTGACCTATGGGACACATTCCATGACTCACTACCACACTTCCTCCTTCAAGCCGGAAGGAGAAAGAGCGGTAGCGAGTTGTGCAACGCGTCCCATAGGTTACGTGCAAGTGGATTGAGATGCATAGAAGCGGATGGACTTCTTTGTGAGTAACCACACCACCCATCTCCCGTGGTCGCACCTGAGGTAATCAATTTTAATTTCAAATTTGAGTAGTTGCTTACTCGAAAGCCCATCCCTGGTTGTAAATAAGGAGCCACACCGGGAATTAGGTAGCTGCTGACTAAGGGATCTGTATATGTTACGGCCACAACCCAAAGTCTGGCTACTTCAGGATCTGGCTGGTCAGTGTTAGAAGTGGCCCGCTACTGTGGTCAATACTCTCCGCACACTCAATATATAAAGGGTTGTTTTTTATTCATATCATGTGCCATACTGTATGTCCACTCAATCAACCAACAAACATTTTTGGGCCACAGCGGGTCCCCTATGTCAAGGTGTTTGTCAAAACCAAATGATAAAAAACAACTTTTCATTCATTGAGTGTGTGAACCTTCTGGATTATATTGCATTGATTTTACCGATCCAGCACCTCGTTATCTTGCATGGTGTGCAACTCGCCTCTGACTTTCTTAAAACAGAAGGTATTTGCAATAATTCAACTTTAAATGAGCAAGTAAGGTCTACCATGATGCATCACTTCACCATTATGCGTGAATTGCACAATGGTCATAAACAAAAACTAATTCTCTTTCCCTACAAAGATTTTTCTCACACTGCAACAATCCCTGTTTAACAGATTATTGTGCTCTGCATCATGTGTTTACATCATGTGTTTAAATTCATCATATGGAGTAGAGAGCACCAGAGTCTATGTATCAAAAGATATGTCTATTTATAGTATGCATATGCTAAAGAAACCTCAAATTGCCCTCATCACTGTAATGTAAATATAATCCATTACTTATTTTGCTGTGCTGCAGAAATCAGATATTCCCATAAGCCCCCCTTATCAACAGTCTTTTCACAGTACTGAACTGCTGCCAGCTTCCCCTGATATCCCTGCACCCTCCAAACTTCTCAATGTTCTTTGTGATCTGAATCCCATATCTATGATCTCCTATTTGCTTATCATCTTGAACCATGCTCTCTGTAATTCACTCCTTTCCTGTCTATGCCTGTATCAGGCCTGACATGCAGATAGCTAATCACATTAATGGTTTTCAGATCTCAGATAGGCAAGTGGTGCTTAGAAAACCCAGGTTTGTAGAAAATACAGAGGACAGAGGAAGAGGAAGCTGGCAGACTCTGGGTAATAAAAAAAAATATTGGTATACAATAAATAACTGAGGACAGTCACATCTGTGCCACTGGTCAATTAGCATTGGTGCTAGGCTACAACATAGCTGATGCTACTGATCAGGAGGTTGTATACAGGTGGGCTTATTGGGATGCCAGTACTCAGTTACTCTCTTAGGGGTGGAAAATATCAGCCCATGTTCTTGGATTCAATGGCAGTGTGAAAACAATAGAAGATGATTACTAGTTAGTGTTATAGAGGTGGTAATCTTAATTTTAAGAGAGATAGGGTCAGTGGTTAGGCTGGGGGAGGTGAGTTTATATTAGGGTTTGGAGATTAGGGTTAGGCATCAAGAATAATTAACATTGGAGAGGGGCTAGGTTTAGGCATTAGAAAGGGGTTATAATTAGGGGGCAGTCTAGGTAACAGAAGAGAAGAGGTTAATACAGAAGAAGGTTAGGCTGTGGCAATAGGAAAGGGTTAATATAGAGCAGAGGATGTTAAGGTTAGGAATTTGCATGCTATGACAATTTCAATCTGATGGTTGGCTACGGGTAGCCAAACGATGGGAAAGAAACCATAAGCCAAAAGCCCATTAAATAGCTGCACTCCCATACTGGGGGCCTAATGAACATCGCTGAGATCACTTATATATACACAAGTGCTTCATCAGATCCCTTCATAGGAGCTAAACCAGTAATGGATTATGTACATATTGTTGGCAAAGGAGCAATATTGGGTTGATTTTTGCGTAAGTATGCTATAAATAAATACATCCATTATGTTGGTACTGCTGCAATGTGAGATCTGAGCATGGAAAAACTTTATTAATAATTACAACTATTCATGGGAATCATATCAATAATCCACAGGCTACGCTGAATATAACTATTAGTATAGAGATGCAGGTCATAAAAAGTCATCCACCACCCTTGCAAAATTCCAACAGAATAAACAAAGATCCTGAAAGAAGTGAAGTTCCGCTCAATGTTCCGCACAGAATTGTGGCCTTTATTGAACACGAAATGTAGAAAAACACACAGCACTACATGTTCACTGACATGTTTCGGACGCACACTGGTCCTTAATCATAGTTACATGATGACTATGATTAAGGACCAGTGTGTGTCCGAAACATGTCAGTGAACATGTAGTGCTGTGTGTTTTTTCATGTTCAATAAAGGCCACAATTCTGTGCGGAACATTGAGCGGAACTTCACTTCTTTCAGGATCTGTCTATTGGGGATTGAGGCACCTGGTTCCAGCCCTGTTCCTAGCAAAAGGTAGAGCGGACATCACCTTGAACCAGAATAAGCAAAGCCTAGGCCTCAACCAGTAATGAGAAATCCTTATGCTTTATCAGCCAAAATGTAACTGGACTAGCATGGTGTTTTAAGTCAGGTAGCCTTGTCTCAAGAGCATCACTTAAAAAAAGGACTACCTGGCTCAAAATGTAGTAGCCAAGGTAATGTAGTCAGCTTCATTTTACCTAATAAAGCAATAGGAATGCTCCTTAACCACTTGAGGGCTCAGCCTTTACCCCCCCTTAAAGGACCAGCGTGTTTTTTTATGATCTGTGCTGGGTGGGCTCTGCAGCCCCCAGCACAGATCAGGTTGCAGGCAGAGCGATCAGATCGCCCCCCTTTTTCCCCCCTATGGGGATGATGTGCAGGGGGGGGTCTGATCGCTCCTGCCTGCCTGGGTGTTGTGGGGGGGGCACCTCAAAGCCCTTCTCCACGGCAAAATCCCCCCCCTCCCTCTCACCCCTGGTGATCGGGGCTGCACAGGACGCTATCCGTCCTGTGCAGCCTGTCACAGGCTGTCCTCTGTCACATGGCTGTGATCCCTGGCCTCTGATTGGCCGGGGATCGCTGATCTGCCTTACAGCGCCGTTCAATGTAAACAAAGGAGACAAACGTATCCTGCGTTTACATTTAGTCTGCGAGCCGCGATCAGCGGCTCGCAGGCTATTCACGGAGACCCGCTCTGTGATCTAACAGGAAATGGCCGCTCGCGCGAGCAGCCTTTCCTGATTAATTAGGGAGGCACCTGGCGATGCAGATGTGCATCGCTGGTCCTCCAGCTACCACTTTGCCGCCGCACGGTATGAGTGTGCGGTCGGCAAGTGGTTAAGGTGGACATACACTTAAGGTGCCAATATTTTCCTCAGATGCAAAATAATTTGATCAGATTTTTACAATCAAATTGTACAAAAATCATGCAGTATGTGGAGATAATTGGTGTGAAATGATTCTATGGTCAATTGGAATACAGAATTTTGACGTTCGGAATGTTGGACTTTACAATTGTATCTGAAGAGTGAAAGTGCCCTAATCAACCTGTTTACGGGAGCAACCAATTATTACCTTCTGTTTACTTACAAGTCCACAAATCTGATTGAATGACCGCATCTGAGGATAATATGGCCACCAGATATGACCATCAGATAGATCCCTGTTAGATCAAATCTGATCGAAGAGGGATTTATTACTGCCACACACTAGCGATTGATTTTTAATAGATTTTAGCAGGAATTCTAACCAGAGCATTGCACTATTGGGCCTTCGATCTGCCGCCACTGCCAATCCAGTGCGATTGACTGATTTGATCTATTTTGGCTGAAAATCGATCAGACAATAAATCAGGCTGCCCATAGCATTGATTTCTAGCAGAGATGATCAGAGTGATTGACTCTGCCGGAAATAGTTTGACAAATCAATGAGTGTATGGTCATTTTTACTGGTTAATGTCCAGGCCTTGTTTTTTGTGTTGTACCGCTATTCAAAGCACACATAGCAAGTATTACTTCTATACAACCACTATATGCTATAGGGAACCCATTAGCTGCAAAAATTCTTTATAAATTCCATTGTCTACCTAATTCATACTATGTTCTCCCAACTTTCAGACTGCCAGCTTAACTGAGTCCAGTCCCTTTTCTTCTTCTATGTCATAGCTTGACATTTTATGTATGCAGGTTCGTCCTTAGCGCCTAATAATTATTGTATTGTATAATAATAATATTTTAATTTATCCTTTAACCTATTAGCAGCTTCTAACAAAATGTTTAGTTTGAAAGCTGCTTGTGCAGTGCTAGCCTTTGTCGGCATTTCTTACAACCAAATTAGTGAGTGGTAGTAAGCAGTTATAGTTACCTGTTCCAGACAGCTTCTTCTCTTCCTCCACCGGTGGCTCTGAACTTCCAGCAGATCTTCAGGGTCCTGATCACATTCAGGAGACTGTGTCAGCATTATAGTGCCACCCGGTGGTGGAAGAGGGGCAATAGAAGAGATGTAAGAGTCTATTGAATCACCCCTCTCCTACCACCAGGTGGCGCTGTAATGCTAACATGGTCTTCTGGATCCTGATTACATTTATATTATGTGTTTGAAACTGAGAAGACATGTTGGGAGTTTGTCGCCGCCTCGGTAGAGGAAGAAGAATCCAATCCAGCCGACTGGATAGGTATGTATGAGAGCTTACTGCCACACTCTACCCTTCTGCCACATACCCTGCCGAGCCTGCCAGGCTGGGGAAAGCACACTTCACCCACGGCACAAAAAATTCAGCCCTGCAGCCAAATAAAGTTTTATTTTATTTGGCTGCTAAAGTTTTAAAATAGCCTTGCAGGTTGTTGTTAAAATGCTGATGTTAAATCGCTAGATACGTTTTGTAGCCAAACAATCTGAACGCAGGAGGGAACAGAGAAGATACATAAGTATGAACAGGTCAGATAGACTGCTTAGTTGTAAAGCAGGCATCTCTGATACCAAGATCTAAAACATGTATTGATTGGAAGAATGGTGCCTTCAGTATCTTACAAGCTTTGACGCCGCAACACCTATCCCTGCTGGCAGGGGAGGTTTGAAAAGTCGGGAGCACTTGGAGTGAATGGTTCTTAGCCACATGCACACAAGAGAGAGCTGCTGTTGCAGCATCCTTACAATGCCAAAGCCAGAAGCAGAATGAAGCCAGTGAGAGAGTGGATGCTATTTATCACAGCTGTGCACACAGTCAGACTGAACAGGAAATACAAAGGAATATTTACGCATCTCCTGTTTTTTTCCCATGCTTTAAAAGAACATTAGGTATATTTCAAAACTTATGGTCACACACTGGGGGCTTCTGAAAACATGCCTTCACAATACTAGAAGGCTGGCAGCAAGCACAAACATTAAATACAAGAAGTTGCTATGGCAACTGGAGTTAGAAGGTAAAATCTCAGAAACAACAAAATATGGGTTTAGAATAAATACTTATGCTTCTAATGTTGTCAGGGTCATGTATAAATAATCTTGCTTTCTGCAGGAATGCTCAAAAGTTATACCGCGCTGCCCTCGGTCTACACAGGTGTGGTGGCTTAAAAGAACACGGATGTTTTCATAGCTTTCCCTGATTAGAGATTCAAAATAAACAGGTGCCTCGCACTGGATGGATTTAGTTAAATTGCTTCCCTTTTATTCCCAGAAACAAATGTACGGCCAAAGAGGAATTCATGCAGCATAGATCAGTCAGACATTGACAGTGCATCAGACTTTGACAAGCTGCTTGGTGCTGTTTAAAGTCTAAGTTAGGCCTTGGCCCATCAAGGCCATGGCTATTGAATTATTGACAGCCTCTCAGAGTGGTGCAAAGGGAAAAAGTGCTACAGTCTCAGTTCAATAAAGATGAAATGGAAACAGTCTCTGAAGCTTACTTTAGCACGTTAAAGGGGTTTTAATGGGCTAGTTAAAAATTCAATAAAAGAATGCATTAGACTGATTAGATTTAAACGGAAGATGGAAACACAAACTTTCTATAAGTACTGCACTAAGCCAAAAAGTTGTGCGTTCAAGGAACTCTCTGGATTGTTTGTATGAAAAAAGATCTGATTTAATGGAGGTGCACACTTACAGAGAAAAGGAGGCTGCCATTTGTAAGCTGCTTCTTAAAAATGCTACTTTTGTAGCTGTTATGCTAGCAATCTGCCCTTAAAGGACACCTGAAAGGAGAGCGATATGGGAGCTGCCGTACTTATTTCCTTTTAAGCAATACCAGTTGCCTGGCTGTCCTGCTGATCCTCTACAGGGGCAAACCCAGGATCTTAAAGGGGGGATTCCTGAAAGGTCTCCCTCAGCCACGCACAACACAGTATAATAATATAGTAGGACATCATGCTGGGTAGTGGGTACACAATGCAATTTACCGTCCGACTGACAGGATCTAACAATTATTTCCTAAATGTCTGATCTGCTCCTGATCGACAAGGGGATCAATCAGGAGCAGTTTAGATACAGATAATAATGAGGACAGCCAACATGACTCTGTTAAGTTCCCCAGAGCTGCTCTATGCTCTGTACACACACTGCTGCTACATACAAAGTGAATTGTAGCAAGGAAAGAAAGGGCTGTGATCTGCAGAATGCCTCCAGATATTCTGGTGTCTCAACTCTCTGGTGTCCCCAGACACTGCACCGGCCCTGGTCTGAGGGGGGATTCTGGGCAGCTGTATCCCAGCCCCCCTGCATTTGCCTTTGCACTGCTTCTTATAACTCTAGCCATAGACCCTGAACAATCATGCAGATCAGATGTTTGACTGGATTTGCAGCATGCATGTTTCAGGTTTCAGGTGTGAAGATATGTAAAAATGTATGTATGCAGCTGCAATTGCAAACCAGTAATACAATAACCCTTCAGCAATCCTGACTGGGATTTGATATGACCCAGGTGATGGTAACTAGTAATACCCTGATAGCACATCCTTTTACAGATAAGCTGGGACTTTATTTGTTGGACTACCTATGATATAATCCCAGACAGTGTGGGCACCAGCATGATGTGGAAGGGGCTTTTCACACTTGTCTAATTGGTCAGTGATTGGCCAATCGTGGCTGGAACAAACATCCAATTTTGATTGGCCAATGATTGGCCAATTTTACCACTCACACATAGTATTAGAACACAGTTTGTCCCCAGAATTCCAAATTGGTTGGCCCTCATACTACATGGAGGTAGTAAAATTGACCAATCATTGGCTATTCAAAATTTGAATTTTGTACCAGGCTTTAATCACTGACTTAGCTAAATACTCCTTTGTTCAGATCAATGAGGCTTCCTCTAAATTATGGTACACACCTTCAATTTCGATTTTCAATCATTGACAAACATTACCACCTCCATGTTGTATGAGAGCTTGCCTACACAGACTATTCATAGTATTCAAAATCTGACCTTCACACTACATGGAGTTGATAAACTTTACCAACTATTGGTCAATCTAAATTGAAGGCGTGTGCCAAGTTTAAATGAAACAGAATAGGACAAAACTTCTGTTTATTTGTTGGGAAAATTAGCTGGGGAAGGTTTTTTCTTTTTCTTTCAGTAGCCCATTATCACACATTATCGCCTTCATAAAAGTGACCAGATAAGTCTACCTGTCACATATGGATGTGCTCACATAAATACATAACTTATAAACATATACTGTATGTATGGATTATAGACATACAAACATGTATGTGTATGCAGATATACTGTGGAAGAAAGACTTCTAAATGTACAGCTAACCTATCATGCCAGGTGTAGGGCAATTGCCATAATAACCATTAACCTTATATAATATAATTGTATATGTTTATTAAAGTGAACCCGAGGTGAGGGTGATATGGGGGCTGCCATATTTATTTTCTTGTAAACAATACCAGTTGCCTGGCAGCTCTGTTGATCTTCTGGCATACGTAGAGTCAAAACCCTGGAACAAGCATATGGCTAATCCAGTGAAACCAGTCAGCTGAGTCAAAGTACCTGAGCTGCATATGCTTGTTTGGGGCATATGGCTAAAAGTATTAGAGGCAGAGGATCAGCAGGGCTGCCAGGCAACTGGAATTGTTTAAAAGGAAATAAATATGGCAGCCTCCATATCACTCTCACCTCAGGTTCCCTTTAACCATTTTTTCCCATAAGCTTCCTACCTGGAGTGTGGTATATCGACAAAATGAACCACTGAACCCCAAACCCGTCACTAATAAAATAGCTGTGTTTGGTTTTAGCATATTCATTAAATGTACTATCTGTGAATGTTTGTGGTTTTTTTTTTTATTGCAGTTGTACTTCACGTGCCGAGCTGTTACATGCACATAATAACCAACTCATGTATTGTATTATTTTCATATAATGCTGACAATGTACTGAAAGAATTTTCAGGCAGAGTGAGTCTTTGCCTCAGGCGCTGGAAGATAAAATGACTTGCCCAAGGTCACAAAGAACTTGGGACGTAGGAAACAAGCCAGGCATTCCGGCTTCACATTCTGTCACAGTACATGTTGCTTTCTACACAGCTTTTCCCCTTTCCCTTGTAGAGGTATACAGCGTATAGCCCCCGTATGGGCTTTCTGGGGAGGATTTTCTCAAAATAAAATCATCATTTCCCATGAACAGGTTTTATACAGTGAGTTTCATGTGTTGCCAAGAATCTTGAAACAGTTCTATATGATGTGGATTGTGCCTTCTACCTAAACTGTGTAGACCCTGATGCATTAAATGTTTCTCATGAGTTTTCCCTTCTTATCTTATCTCACTTCATCTATACAATACAGTAAACAAAAACGCTATAAAATAGGGTGCCCTAGAGTAACTAAACGTCTGATGTTGCTTTCTTCATCTTGTTGTTTGTACTCATTTACTTTTGAGTGCCAAAAAGTACCGAGCACTTATTCAATGAACTACTCTTTACTACCTCTACTTAAAGTGGAATAAAACTCTGATATAACGTTCAATAAAAATGTGTTTTCCTATTTTTTATTACCCATATAGTTACCATATCATTTTTGTGCATAAGTAATATTGCCTATTTACAAATGACAAATTCCCAAAGTACAGTTTATCTGCTCTGAAAGCTGCCATTGAATTTTCTTGCATAGCTGCTGTATTTATATATTAAAATCTATCTAGTGATCACACTTTTACAGCAGAGAGAGCTTATTTTCAGCACAGCTAGGAATGTAGCAGACATGCTACATTCCTAGGAATGTAGCATGTCTGGATACAAGGAATGCAAACAAAAAATAATTAAATTGATTCACTAAGCTGCCCTACCAAAGCAGCACAGCTTAAATTGAGCAGCGCAAGTTAAAAATCCTGTGCGCACGCTACTCACGGTAGTGCTTCGTAGCATGCGCTGCTAACTTATGCGAGCTCCTTTGAAGGCAAGCCCACTCCTTTAATCCCACCCTGAGCCCAGTCGGGTCCAGTGGCTTTGTAGGACATGATCCCCGCACTTTGATTGGCCCATCAGGCTGCCTGTCATGTGACAGACAATCTTCCCCTGTTAAAAGTTGCTCTGGTGCTAATGTTAAGGACAAGATACTTAACATTGTAGTAAGGCGCTAGATGCTCCTTAACATTGGAGTAGGTGAATATAGTGAAATGTGGGGGACTTACTGTGGAACCTGGTATCCCCCCCCCCCTCCAATAATAAAGATTTAAAGAGGAATGGACACTGCATCAGTAGCATAAGATGTTCTGTATCTAGGGAGAAGGTTGCATGATTCGTGCTGAGACAATTTTATTTTGGCATATGCAGAATTAATTAAGGTAATTTTATGTTTTTAATTGTAACTGAGCTTCAACCCTCTCAGAATACGTAAGGCACCGACAGCAAATGCCAAGAATAGAAATAAAAAAAAAACATAAAAATATTCTTAATTGAAATAAACAAATGTTTTCTATTTCTTAAGCATTTTGATATCACGGCCAACTCATTGCTATAAAGAAAATCATGACAATGTTATATTTGTGACTACTAAAAAGAGAAAGCTTCATAATTTTGCATCAGTGTATTCACATGAATAAATTCTAGTCTTTAGTATAAGTTCTTTTCTTCTTCAAATTTATACCTGCCAAGCTTTAGTTGCATTTAAATAACTAATGTCAGATAAGCAACATTCTGGAAGTCCCATGTTAGAACTATAATTTAAAATACAATGAGGCAAGCATCAACTGTCGCATTGACATGCACAAAAATATTCCATGTGGACTTATAAAGTGCATCCTAAAAGCTTCACAGAAGCGCGTTCCTTAAAATAAAGTGAATTTTCAAGAGTAGCTTATTTTAAAGTCATTTGTCTAATATGACCCATCCTCATTTTTCGTATTCTTTAAATCATTTCCATCGTGCCGCTTTCTGTCAAATCAAAACGAATATCTAACAGGGCAACTAAAATGCTCATTTTTTTTCTTTCGACTGGATTATATTCGCTACGTCAAGCATTATAAGTACATCAAATATGCTTCTCGCAGACATAACAGTAGTGCTAATCTCTGGACCAAAATTCAGAACACAGCTTAGCCCTATCCAGCTTGAGTCATTTCCAACTGATTTGACTTCCTCTAATTATAGCGTTTATGTAATAAAAAGCCATTTGTATGTTGCAATGAAGCATTTTCATTGCAGATACACAGAAATGTGCTGAGTTTCTACTTTCGAGCTGATTAAGAAAATGGTCCTCTCTGGCTCAGAATCTAATTAGAAAATCACACTGCTCAGGAATCACCAATCCTTGAACATTAAAATCACAGTGTCCTCTTTCCTGAGTTGAAATAATTTCCCCAAGCAGGGCACCACAGGGCCACTGTTGCCCAATTAAGATTTGAATTAGAAGCAATTTCCATATTTGTGTATATTAGGCTGTGATCTTTTCCAGCCAGACACTTCATCTAGGAATAAGGATATCATTAAACAGATGATTACAATTTAGGCTGGGGCATTGCCTAGGTATGACTGCTACATTTTACAAATGTCACTCGGACCTTTTTTTTTTATTAGTCTTGATTTGATCACTTACAAACTACCCGGAAGAATGCATTAAAATTCTCATTGGAGTTTATATTTTTAGTTATTTCGTGAGTGACAATTTTATGATTATAGCGACTTAATTTTATACCCTGGCTGGAAAGTGCTGATATGGCAGTAAAGAGATCTTGTGTACTTTCATGTCATTATTTCATGGCATCTATATTACAAAGGAGAGATTTTTTTTTTCATTACAAGACTGCTTTATTGAATGCACACTTTAAATTATGAATTCAAAGCCTAGAGATAGCCACAGTTCTTAATATTGCATTTTATGGTTTTACCCAAATGTTCCTTTTTTTGTGTTAGCCATGGCAGCTAAAACTCCTGTTTTTAAATTATGGATATGCGACCTAAAGCAGCCCAATGGCAGGTGTTCAAAGCAAGCTATGTGAACAGGTCCACTGGTTAGCTGGGCATCATCATGTTGGCTCTCCAGCTCACCTCAAGACTGCTGGTATGTTCCTTTAAGTTTGTGCCTTCCCCTTTAGGGGTGTGTGTTAACTTTGAGTGATGTCACAATGGTTTAAATGTTGTTGTGCTCACAAGTGGAGGGCTAGCATTTGATAATGGCCTTGGTTGACCAGAACATCATGCTGTTGTAGCTCTGGTACTGTTATGCAATAAAGCAGTATTGCCATGATAAATCCAGGTGGAGCCCTGGGTCAATTACTTTTCAAGTGGACTTTTCGCCACTAAGGGTCAGAGGTACCTTGTTTGGCTACCTGGTGGGTATACTTAGATTATCCATAGGTTGAGCGTGTGGTGATGTTCTATACTGTATACGCTCAACATGCATGGATCAGGGCTCAGCCACTTCTCTCTCAGGAGGTTATTGTTCTACATCTCTGTAATCCAATGGAGAGGATCTAATTGAAAGAACTTACAGTATATTTGTAATTAACTAATACAAAGGCTAAAAGAGAAAAGGTTAAGTGTGAATTTGGAGATTAAAGAAAAAACGTAAGAAGGTACCAATTGTGAGAATGTGATAGAACTGAAAATGACAAAGCATGGGTTAATGAATCTCCTAGTGATCTATTTAACCCAATGTTTCCATCTGGAAAAGATCTAATTTTTGAACAATCTATTGATAAAAAAATGACTGTGTATTGCGGTATATATTAATTGAGCAGGCAGGGAAGAGAGGGGGTTTGATGGTCATATAGCTTTTTAGTGCATCAACACTGACGCAGACAGCAGTCTCGACTAACATTTGACCGGATTCTTGCTGAAATCTGATGAAGATTGAGTGAGGCAAGGTGGTACATCAATCACAACTACCGGGATCAGTGGGATGATTTCTGATCAGGGGGTGATAAATTGCTTATTGCAAAAAGGGTGTGTGCATCAAAAGTGATAAATTGCTTACTGGATCAGGTCACTACCAACCTATGCTGGATTATCTTAAAACGTTATTGCAACATTGGATAAAAACGGAGTCCGCACATTCTGAAATGTACAAAAGTCCATAAAGCTTTATTAGGCAACAGGGTTTTGATTAAGGATGCTTTATTGCATGTACCTGCTGTGGCTTAATAATGCTTTTTGGACCTTTCTACATCTCAGAGTGTGTAAATTTTGTTTTTATCCAACTCCTTCTCCAAATTTGAGCCCAGCACTTCTGATTTAAGTTAATAAGGTTGAGCTATATTCTTTTCCTTACATACATGGGTATTGTAACATTGGTAGATCAGTGGTGTGATGGATAGCACTCTCGCCTTGCAGGTCCTGGGTTCTTATCTAAGTTAGGGTACTATCTGCACAGAGTTTGTATGTTCTCCCGGTGTCTGCATGGGTTTCTTATGGCCACTCTGATTTCCTCCCACATCCTACAACATACAGGTAATTTTATTGGCTTAACTCTAAAAAATTGGCCATAGACTACAATTGGCCTTAGACTACAATGGATATATGACTGTGATAGGGATAAGATTGTGAGCCCCTGTGATGATCAGTTAGTAACAAAACAGTATAGTACAGAAGATGTTGGCACTGTATAAATACAAAATGATAATAATATCACAGCTCACAGTGCCCTCCCTAAAACATTAAAGTTTGTCTGCCACACTATAGTACATGACAGCACAGATATACATTACCGCTATGAGGTCATTACATCACAACCCAAGAACAACATACAAACCTTTATGTGCATAGAAGCATGGTCATCTAACTTGGACATTGAAGGACACGCAAAAGATACACACTGGTGAAAATGTGCCTAGTCTCCAAACAGATTGGTCACCTCATAGGGAAAGATGTCGGAGCAGGTAGTCTTTATTCTCTTATAGACACATTGGCCAATATGCAATTCCCTTTTTCTCCTGTGTTTTCTCCTAGGTGATAATTTTTCATCTTCTTTTTAAAATAGCTTTCAAGCACTTTTCAACTAAAAAAAGTACTGAGAAGTAAGTACCAGGGATGGTCGTAGTCAGCCAACTTCGGTACGATGGAAATACGCGTAGTTTTACGCAATTACGCTTCACCAAACTACGGCTTCGAAAACAAATATTCGCTTCGTATGCATTTCGTAGAATACGCGTTAAAATACGCAATTACGCGTAGTGGGAAGCGTAGTGTATGCGGATACTTATGCCCGTATGCAGAAAATTGTACGCATTAATTTCTTTAGAAAGGCATATACTGGTAACCCTTCTATGCGTACATTCCCCTTTCCAATGCGTAAATTTGTATGCATACAATCGCATGCGGAAAATTAGCCGCAAGTAACGCATTCGTAGTTCACTACGCAATACACATGTTAACTACGCATAGTGGGCGTAATCTACGCGTAGCGGTACTTCGCTACGCGTAAATACGTAAGCGTAGGTTTGAAACTTCGCCTATGAACTACGATGCGTAGATGCGAACTACGATGCGTAAATTCGCACTGGCGTAGTTTCTGCTCATCCCTGGTAAGTACAAAAGTACTATCAAAATTATTTTTAGTATTTTCTTGCTTGCTGGTGGCTTAGCAGGCATTTTATTGACAAATTTAAAAAATATCACCTAGGAGAAAACTCAGGTGAAAAAGTGAATTGCATATGGCCCATTGGGCCATATGCAATTCACTTTTTCTCCTGAGTTATCTCCTAGGTGATATTTACACAACTTGTCATAAAATGCATTTTAAGCCACAAGCAAGTAAGAAAATACTCAAAATACATTTGATAGTACTTTTTCAACAATGTTTGGGTAATTTTTCAATTGTAAAATGCTGAAAAGTTAATTTAAACAGAAGATGAAAATTATCTCCTAGGAGATAACTCAGGTGAAAAAGTGAATTGCATATGGGCCATCGAGGGGGAACATACTGAGTGGTGATATTTCCCCTTAAGGTAGAATATCTTCTTAACATTTCAAATTGAATGCTAATGATTTCAGGGAACCAGTGTAGAGAATGACACAGAGGCCCATATGCAATTCCCTTTTTCACCTAAGTTTTCTCCTAGGAGATAATTTTTCATGTTCTACTTAAATTAACTTTCCAGTACTTCTCAACTGCAAAAGTACTGAAAAGTAGGTGAAAAAGTAATGTAAAAATTATTTTGAGTATTTTATTGCTTTCTGGTGGCTTAAAAGGCATTTTATTGACAAGTTTAAAAATATCACCTAGGAGAAAACTCAGGAGAAAAAGTTAATTGCGTTTGGGCCAGAGAATCAGAATAATCAATCTGGTAAAGGAGGGCTGGGGGAGCTGTGATAGCCTCTGAAATTGTTCAGTATACCCCCAAGGAAAACTGTCTGATACAGAATCATATGCCTTAAGGACAAGGAATGCTTGATAGCAAAACTGAACTATGCCAAGACACTCTTGAATGGATGCTGTCTCCTCAAAGTCAACACATTCAGTCTCAAAAACACTTGTTTGCTTCATAGCTTGATAAAATGACTGTGTACTGCAGTGCTAGCTCCCATCAACCCAAAATATCCTGTTAAACTCAACAGTTTGTCTACCCCTTCAATCCAGGTTGTCCAGGGCCATGCATGTCTTTTTAAATGAATACTATACAATTGAATCTTGCACTCTGGTGTACTAAGATTTCAAAGCAAGTTACAATGTTCTTTTCCTAAAGATGGATGATACAAATAACTAAAAATAACTGAACAGCTGGAAAAAGTCTGATGAAAACTG
Organism: Hyperolius riggenbachi; assembly: GCF_040937935.1. NCBI lineage: Eukaryota > Metazoa > Chordata > Amphibia > Anura > Hyperoliidae > Hyperolius > Hyperolius riggenbachi. The sequence goes on along the minus strand of NC_090652.1, from coordinate 131,123,791 downwards.
ATCCATGACTACTGATTTAATGTGCGCTTTATTTTAAGGTTGAAAGCTTTCTATGCTGCTTGCTTTTACCTCTTGGTCACTCGATTTCTTTCATTACTCTGTAAACAGCATCAATCTAGGTCCACTGTCACAGTGTTAATTTTACAAAAGGCAATAAGTCGCTTTCTTAATTTCCTAGTAATTCCACCTGCAGAATCAATATCAGTCAAAAGATTTTCTATTATGTAACATTTAGAGCTGAATCCATTATTTATGATCTTTAGGAAATAAAGCTCTACAGCCATGCTTGCAATTTCAACTGTTTATGGACCAGAATGCTTAATAAAACTGATGCAGCCATAAAAACATTTCACAGTTTGCCTTATAATTCATAAATATATTCTAAGTTTGTTCGATAGTGGTACCTTTCAGAAAAGAAAACATATAGTGTTTATGGCTTCTAGTAAAAATTAAATTGGCCAGTTCATTCATATAGCTTTTAAACAAAATCATTCCTATTCTTAAATGACTGTGTAGAATCTTCAGGACTATTACTTAGCTGACAATATTTTTGAGTGTATCAGTTATTCATAAATCACCTATTTACTTTTAATGCAGCATGATTCTGCTTCATTGCTTGCCAATACAAATGGCCTTCTCATTGGCTCTTGGCCTTCAACTCATATCATGTTACCACCACCAATAACTGCAAAATATACATCTACATACAATTCTTAGGAAGTAGAGTAAAGAGGCCAGTCAAAGAGCACCTGCCAGCATTGATCATATTTGCCAATTAGCAGAGCAGTACAAACTTGTACTGCTCATTGCATTGAACGTAAATGTTTTTGCACACAGGAAATGCTTTCAAATGTTCTATTATGTGTCTATTAAGAGTACATACTTGTATTTTAGTTAAGGGAGTTAAATCCCACTTTAACTGACTACCTCACATTGTTGGTAAGTAAATAAAAACTCCCTACCAGTTCATTGGGAAGTTTTGACTGGCTATTTGCAGACTCACTGATCAAAGGCAAGCTCTACTGTGAATTTCAGGAAAAGCAATGTTAAATATTAGTAATTGGCCATTGACTATAACTTTCTTTTTGTCTCGGAGTTTTTGTTTTGTTTTGTTTTTTCAGTACTGATGCATCAGCTGTGAATGGACCATTCTCTTCTCTATAGGAACAGGGGAATTCATGTTCACTCACAGATATTTTCAAGGAATCTTGAAAATCTCCGAAATGAAGAGCACTAATTACTGCCAAATCTGAGCTCTTGTTAATTGCACATTTGACAACTTCTAGCTCATCTGACTGCTGCTAACAATTTCTGGATCTGCTGTATTGCTATCTGAAAATAGGTTTTGAAATGAAGAAAAATGAAGTAATGCTCATCCAATTATATCTGCATTTTTATCTTTGTAAAGCTATAACTGGTCGGCATATGTTACTGATTCTTTGACTGCATGATGAGTGCGTCCAATGCAGATGGAATGTGGGCTTTGACAATTAAATAGGAGAAGCTATATTAGAGCTCTAGTTATTGTGTTATTTAGTTTGCAAATCTGTATTTGTACAGATACCATCTTTTTACTTATAGAAACGGCATTTTTTTGTTGACATGCACAGTGTAGTTAGGTATTATAAGTAAGATTATTAACATGTTGGACAACTTGATGAACTTTAAAGTTACCTTGCCAAATCTGTAAATTCTGAATGGTCTCTACACCTGGTTAACTTCGTGACTAAGCAAGATTCTTGTACAGCCTTTTGTGTAATTAAATTTTACATGTTTCCGATTCACTATCCAAGTGAATATTGATAGACAGGTGTTTAAACCATATACCTAACCAGATGATTAGCAGTTAAAATTCATAACTGCCTATTCTTAATGGTAATAGGTAGTTTAATAAACCTATAGTGTAGTGGAAAATGTATGTTGTTCAAAATCCAATTTCCAAAAAGAGAAGGCATACGCGGTCCATTCCCTAAAACAATCCTTTTAGCACTTACAAATGTAAAACAACACCATGTCAAAAAGTTGTCCCACATACTTTGAAAACTTTAGAAAAAATAGATATTTTGGGGGTTTTTTGTTTGTTTTATCAGGTATAGTCACTACAGGTAGTCCCCAACTTATGAACACTTAACTTATGAACGCCCTGACAATGTGAACAACCTGAAAATGTAAAATGTGATTCTGTCGGAACAAGTGAAACATTATTTTTCCAAAAAGACCTTGCAGTTAATGATAAAATCATTTAAGAAAAAATCAAGGAACACATTTTTTTAAACTATTAAAATGACATTTTGCTGCACTACAATGAGGGCACAGGGGACAGAGGTGACACAATGGGGGGACAAAAGGGGGCACTGAAGGCCTTGGGGAACAAAGTTGACATAGAGGGAGAAACTGGAGGCATGGGGGGGGGGCAAAAGTACAGGGGGCAGTGTTTCAAACTTATGGACAGTTTCAGGTTAAGAACTAACCTACAGCCCCCATCTTGTTTGTTAACTGGACACTACCTGTATTTTGAAGTTATGTGTCTTACACCATTCTTAATGAAGTAAATGTGGGGCACATTTTGGTTCCTGAAGATGATGCTTTGGAAGCAAGAGAAATGTGAAGATGTATGGCATCTGATCTGAGTGACAAGTACCAGATTGTGATGGCTAGATAATTAGGTCAAAGCAAAATGACATGTCTTGTGATGTTTGCTGGCATGCAACGGCAGTGGCTAGTACCTTCCAAGTCTCGTCCAAGGATGGACCACCAATGAACCAGTTAAATGGTCATGGGTTCACAAGGCTTAATGATCTGAGTTGGGAACAAAGGCTAGGCTGTCTAGTTTGATTCCACAGAGGATTTGTTAATGATGAGAAAAAAGCTGTCAGGAAATACAATACAGTTTGTCTTGCAGCATATTGGATTGCATACCACAGACTAGCTAGAGTGCCCATGCTTACCCCTGTCCTTAGTTGATAGTGCCTACAATGGGAATCACTAAGATCAGAGTAGGACCATGAAAGTTAGAATAGGACCATGAAGTGGCTGGATAGTGTAATGGTTAAGGGCTCTGCCTCTGATGTAGGAGTCCTGGGTTCAAATCCTGGCTCTTCCTACTCAGTAAGCCAGCACCTATTCAGTAAGGAGTTCATTGGGCAAGTCTCCCTAACACTGCTACTGCCTACTGAGTGCGCTCTAGTGGCTGCCTCGCAAGCGCTTTGAGTCCGACAGGAGAAAGGCGCTATACAAAAAAAGGAATTATTATTATTATTATTATGAAGCAATGGAAGAAGGTGGTCTAGTGTGACATACTTTGTTACTTTGACTTTACCTGTCTAAGGATATTCTCTTACAGTAGAGGAATAAAATAATCTTCGGTCTACATTTTAGTGGCAGATACCCCAAGCCACCTCTAGAAGTATGCCTCAATAGGTTAGAGCTGGTTTTGCAGTACCAGTACCAAGAAAACTCGGTCAATGGGTTTTAATGATCTGACTGAGTTTACACAAACCCTTTTCACACTCTGTTCCATTTTGCAAAAATGTGGTATGCAGCTAATATGGTTCTGCATATAGTGCAATAGTGTGCCGTCCTAATCTGCCTTTCATTTATCTCCCTTCTCTGCATTTTCATGCTGTAAGAAAAGCAGAACATTTAAATATCTATTTTAAATTACCTAGCATGTCCTACAGACAATCAGATCCATTTGAAATATCAAATACTAGGCAATTATAGAACATCTATAGGCACCTGGAGGGACAGTCTTTTATGGGAGAAATATGGGTGTGCAATTAATAACCAACTGCTCTAGGCATTTGATTTACAAAGTATAAAAGGTAGTACATCAGTTTGACAGTCAGGAGACAAACAAAAGCCGATCAGCAGTGGCAAATTCCACATTCCATTCACTACAGGTGTCCTTTAAGCCATAAAGTGCAGACTCAACAAGAGATGAATGCAGCCAAGGACACCAGACTTGCGGTTCATTATAAACAGATAAGTGAAAATAAACCTTTGCCATTGTTCCATTATTTGATTTGCTATTCAGCAGCCCAATAATGAGAGTATCTTATTGAGTGGGTGACCTGTAACTTAGGTTATAACCAGTCATGCATTTATCTCAAAGACAGAGCTGCATAACTTACACCCGAAGCAAGACAGAGGGGACTTAGTTCACAGCGCAGATGTCACACAGTGTCACAGTTAATACAGAAACATATGTATCAATAATCTAGTTTAACACACTGGTAATTGAATGAAGTGCAGTTTTGATCCAATAGTGGAGAGAACCACGATAAATCATTATTTGTTTTTAGACAGCATGCATTCTATGGTACAAAAGTATCAAGAAACTGGAAGGCACAAAGGAAGCTGAAGTCAAAACATATATACTAATATACAGCATTTGAGGTTAGTAAAAATTAAAGACAATTTGCATGCACCAACAATCCTATACTGTTCATATATGGTATAGGATTGGTCTACTCCAAACAGAAATCACCAATCATTCACATGTAAAACAGCTAAAAAAAATTGGGACCTGCTAAATAGTGGGCGACGGGTCTTCCCACTATGTGGACTGCGGCTACTCAATAACTCAATCGGGTGGTTTACACCATGCCAAAATTAGCGTGCAGCATAATGCTTGGACATCGTATGTATATATATATATATATATATATATATATATATATATATATATATATATATATACACTATATATATTCCACAAGATGACATTGATTAGGGCTTAGTGGGGTAAATTCACAAATAAAAAGTTAAACATGTGCAGTTAGCGAATGTTAAGATTACTTGAATTTTCAAAATTTATTAAGCGACTTATGCAAATTGTGCAATGCCGTTTATACATGCACCTCATAAGTTGCATGTTTATCAAACAACATAAGTGGTGCAGGTATATGGCGCGTTATGCAATTTGCATAAGCTGCTACGTAAATTGCTTAAATGCCAGTAAACTTAATATGCGCTATCTGCACACTTTAAGATTAAATGTCTTTAGTGAATCAACCTCTAAATAGCAATAATATCTGTAGTTTAAACCTATTGAAATATTTTTTCCTTTGTTAAACAATGCCATGGGACACCTGTATAGACGTTACACTTTCACCTGAGATGATCATTTTTACAAGCAACAAAAATGTAACATTTGTATGTAGCTGAAGACCCAGTACATAGCTTAGAGTTTGGATATCAAAAACAATTGTTCATAATCCCCATACAATTATGCCACTGAGCTGTCTGGCAAGTAACCTATTGTGCTGTATGGAAGGGAGGAGAGGGGGAGCAGAAGCAGGCTATAACAGGAAATAACAACAGCTGAGCTTAGTTTTCCAAAATGTCTGAATGGCAATGACATTGGTGGATGTTGGGGAAAAACTGTACACATTGGAGAAGCATCCAAAATGATCACAAATCATAAACCTTAAAGGTAACCTGAAGCGATAGATATGGAGGCTGCCATATTTATTTCCTTTTAAACAATACCAGTTGCCTTGCTGTCCTCCTGATCTTTTTGATCAGTAGTGTCTGAATAACACACATGAAACAAGTATGCAGCTTATCTTGTCAGATTTTTTTGTCAGAAGCATCTGATCTTCATGCTTGTTCAGGGTCTATGGCTAAAAGTATTACAGGACAGTCAGGTAACTGGTACTGTTTAAAAGGAAATGAATATGGCAGCCTCCATGTCCCGCTCACTTCGGGTTCCCTTTAAGAAAGAGTGGCAGGTGGCTTGATTGACAGATACAAACATAATAAAGTCACCTTGAGGAAAAATAGCAATCTTTTAGAAGGAACTTGGTTTTCCTTGCTAGCCCAGCTAGAGCTCGAGAGATCCCTTCTCCTAGTCTATTTAAACAAGCAACATATGTAGGGGCAGAAAAACAAGTTTTAACTGATCTTTCAAAGCAGAGCCTAAGGGAAGAGGGCACATAAAAATGAATAGCAAAAACTTATACAAATTTGTGACATACTTTTGTTTAATGTACCATAGGAGCCTATTTCAAGCACTGGTGAGGGACAAGTAATTGTATTGCATACATTTGCCTTTCTTTTATGCTATCTCATTGTAGTCATTTAAAGGTAATGACCTTGGAGCACTTGTGGGATTTGGGGGGCTGTACCTAGATCTCACTTTCCAAGGAGTCAATTATTCCACTTACACTCAGATACAGATGAGACCATAAAGGCAGGGAATTAAAGTAGAACTAAAGTGAAATTAAAGGAGAATGGATATGGAGGCTGCCTTATTTATTTCCTTTAAAGAATGCAGATTGTTTGGCTTTGCTTCTGAGCCTCTGCCTCTAATACTCTTAGCCATAGATCCCGAACAAGCATGCAAATCAGGTGCTCTGACTGAAGTCTGACTGGATTAGCTGCATGCTTTTTTCAGGTTTTTGATTCAAACACTACTGCAGTCCAAGAGATCAGCAGGACTGCCAGGCAACTGGTATTGTTTAAGAGGAAATAAATATGTCAGCCTCCAAATCTCTCTCACGTAATTCATCCTTAAAAGCTGATGGGTACAAACACTACCTTATAACAACCGATCACATTTCAGTGTACCAGCTTTAAATAAACACAGAATTTGCATGCTCCTCCTGTTTTAAAAGAAAGTGACATAATAATATCTAGAGGCGAAAGAAACTGAGCCAAGAAAAGTTAACATCTGCCGGTGGATTTAGCAGCAGAGAGGCAGCTAGTTAAAAAGTAACTGTAATAACATATAGTAGAATGTAGAATATTATTCAGGATTCCCACATGTACACTAATTATCCTGGTTTCAGTATCAGAAACACTTCTCTTTATATATAGTAGTATATTGGTATGTAAACCCACCCTCCTAGTGATGCTTAGCCTAGGTCATGATGTCACAAAGCCTTCTCCTCTTGGTGCACTTTGGGAGACCAGGGCCCATGTGCAATTAACTTTCTCTACTGAGTTATCTCCTAGGAGATCATTTCCATATTCTATTTAAAATAACTTTTTAAGCATTTTACAACTGAAAAAAGCATCTAAAAGTTGGTGAAAAGTACTGTCAAAATTATCCTGACTATTTTCTTGCTTGCTGGTGGTTTAAAAGGCACTTTATGGCAAGGTGTGAAAGTATAACTAAGGAGAAAACTCAGAATTGCATATGGGCCCAGAGTCCTTATTCAATTCACTTTACCCCATTGTCCCCTCCTAGTAGATACTTTTTCATCTTCTGTTTAAAGAGAATCTGTAAAAAAAAAGTGCTGGTATGGGATACTTACCTCGGGAGGGGAAAGCCTCTGGATCCTAATGAGGCTTCCCCGTCCTCATCCTTCCCTCCATTCCAGTGCTGCCTGTCAGTTGCTGAAGATCCACTGGGGCTCCAGGATCATAACAATCATGTGTGAGCCTCGTGCAGGTGCAGTAACAGTTTTTCTTCGGGCTCAGGGGGAAATAGCCGAGCTCGATCGAATCTGCTCTACTGTGCAGGCGTAGATGCCACGCTCCTGCACAGTGTAGTGGATCTGATAGCCTCTGCTATTTCCACCTGAGGCAGAAGGAAAAAATGCTACTGCACCTGTGCGAGGCTCCCACCGGATTGTTATGATCCAGGAGCCCAGCACCTGAAACGGAGGGACGGAGGAGGATAGAGGAAGCCTCATTAGGATCCAGAGGCTTCCCGTTTCCAAGAATCCTAATTTCCCCTTTCCAAGGTAAGTACCACATAGGGGCAATTTTTCTTACAGAACCTCTTTAAAATAATTTTTCGGTGCTCTGCAATTAAAAACATGCCAATAGCAGGTGAAAAAGTACTTTCTTGCTTGCTGATAGCTTATCTGGCATTTTATTGATAAGATGCACAAATATCACCTAGGAGAAAACATAGGTGAAAAAGTGAATTGAATCTCAGGGGTTGTTTCTGCACTAACAAACATTCCCCAATAACGCACCTTGCCAGCAGTAAAAATGTCACCTTCCATGACAAACTGATTAACATTAAGAATGTAAATCAGAGTGAGGCAAGATTTTACTATAGACAAACACTGACTGTACAATATAAGCAATTTTATTTATTAGGCTAAATTCAGTAAAGCTACTCCCTAATTAATTAGCAACCGAAGGCTTTAATTGGATCATTTTACTTCCCTCGGTCAGTTGAGATATGTATTTTAGGAGATTTTTCTTTTTCTCATCACTGTTTCTCTTTGTGCTATATTGGTCATTAAAACAAATGAATGCCAGTTACGGGATGGTGAAATGCCTGTTCAGAAATCAGTGTGAATGAGGTGATTGCCTCCAAACCAATATGCAGCATCTGAGTTAGACAATGACAGCTGCTGTCACACAGGAATAGGCCTTGCTGAGAGACTTCAGCACAATGAATGGAACAGGAAACAGGGTACCATTGTGACTTGGGGGGCAGGGGCAGTCTTAGTTCTGTGTCTGGATGAAGGTAGCAGCTGCTCCATTAACCTTAGGATGGATTCACTTAAAATTAGCATAGCCCAGATGAAAATAACTGAATTCTTAAATGGGAATCCCTGCTTTAGGTGACTTATGTGTGGTACCCTGAAGTCATCAAATGTAGTATTGATGAGTTCATGTACTGTCTTGTTCTAGCCCATATTTTGATGTGATACACTGATTTTAGTTATTGTCATTTAGGTACAGAGTACCTGTTTTTCCAGTGTTTTATCTCTTTCTCGCGAAGCCATATGGTAACACGTCTGTTTTTCCACATATATTACGGATATCTATGTCAGTCTGCCAGTATAATGCAAGCTGTCAAAGAAGTATTTCATTTATTATGTGCTTGGATCATCTAGTTGCTTTCCATTTACAACGATTGGCTTATGGTTTCAATCAGAATTCAATTTACATTTGAAGGTTTAAAATCAGCCAGCGCTGCTCCTTGGAAGGAAATAAAATATATTAAAACTGAGTGATTTAAGTTCATGGCTTTAGATAGCAAAATTAAAGTTAGCCTTGTAATCCAACTCTTCCATTATTACGCCTTTGGAAATGTGCAAATATATTGTGCAGCTCCGAAGAGTCGGGCGAAACTGAGAATAAAAACATAACAGTTTCTAAATGCAGACTGGTTGGTAATGCTGGGCTGGATTATTTTAATTGACAGGCCCGTCTAACGTGGCACAGAAAAAGCAATGAAGATATAGAAAATGCAATAACAAAGCAGTCAGATTTTTTTTTCTTTAAAGTGGACCTGACTCATGTACAAGACACAAGAAAATCACAGATATATATCAATGCTGCAACAAGAACTCCTTTATGTTTTCAATGTGGAAAGATTGAACACTCTCCAAGCCAAGGAATTGAGAACTAAGGCCTTCTTTAAAACAGGAGGAACTTCATATTGCACCAATTTACTGCTCAACAGATTAACGCCTTGATGTGGGACTTTACGCTAACCTTTTGGTACTGCCTTGAAGATATTGGGGGCACCCTTGGGAACCTTCAAGTTAGGGAGACGGTCTCAATGATTCCTTATATGCTACAGTTACATTTAAAATGGGTTAGTGTGGCACAGTGTGATTTGGGTGGGGTTTGGGTGGGCGTTGAGAAGGGGAAGGGAAACTTTTGTATGTGACATCTCTGTCATACTCATGCTCATTGGATTGAAATGTTATGTACCGCAAAATCCAAATAAAAATTGTTTTAAAAGAAAAAAACACAGATTAATCCACCCTGTTTGTGTTTAGAGTGAAGAGCCTGTCTAATTCCCCCTCGTCTTCAAGTAGTCTAGTCACAAATGTAATTTGATCTCTCGTCTGTGTCAGCACAGAAGTTTGTCAGTCCTCCGCAGACACAGCTAATTTGTAAATACAGAATGTTAACCCTTTGGCTGCTTCCTTGAAAGCAGGAAGTAGACACACTGCAGATTTATTGCAGGAGTTATGTGAGCAAATACATGTTTTTCTGTAAAGGCTATTATGCTATCTTTTAAAGCAGAGAGAAAGTTCTGAGTTCAGGTCCAATTTAAGAAGGACAATAGCAAATAACATTCAAGTGTTCACAGCTAAGGGTGTCTGCTTCTTTGGCTTTCTTAAATACTTGTCTGCGCAACCATTATAATGTTTATTTTCTACATACTTTCAAATGTGTAGTCACAATATTTAAAAGTCGCTTCTAAAACTTTTTGCATGACATGCAGTTTTCCTACGCGTAAGTTAAATCCATTCAAAAGGTAATATTGCAAAAGAGCCACGGACCAGTAGAAATTATTGTTTATGCCTGTGGATCCGTAGGCTGCTTTCCTACCAAGACGTTGTGTTTTAGGGGACATTAAGGTTGCATAACGTGCCCCCAACGCAACGCGTGATGGTGTTGAAGTTGGACGTCAGATTGAGCCACGTTATGCGGCTCTTGAAGCAGCCGCTCCAGGTTAGTGATAGGAAGTCCGGATCTTTTTAAGGATTCAGATCATGCGAATCGGATCATTGAAAAGATCCGGATCTTTGAACCAAATCATTTGAATCATTTTACTAGGGAAGCAGACTGGGGGTGAAATGACTAGCAGGACAGGACTTTCCCTGCACTGTACATTCTGTATGTTCCTGTTTCTTCCAGACAGACATCCACTGTGAACCGAATCTTTCATTGTGATGATCCGGATGATTCGACTCATAAAATAGATCCGGATCAAATGGACGATTTGTTCATGATCCAGACAACACTACGAGTCCCACCACGAGTCACCACAGTGCAGTGAATATTAATTAGCCATGTGGCTAGTCACTGAACATGTGCAAACAATATAACACAGCTCTATAGGGGTATAACGTACAGCATGCTGCACTTATATTTAACATGCAGCCAGGGCCGGCCTTAGGTTTCACAGCGCCCTGAGCGAAACCTGATTTTGGTGCCCCCCCCCCCCCCCCCCCATTCATCCTCTTCACGCGCGCACACATACGTAGGCAGATCCCCCCTTTATTATATAAAGGCAGATTCCCCCCTTTAGTGTATGTATAGGCTAGGCTTGCAGATCCTCTTTTAGTGTATATAGGCAGATCCAAGACTGACTATGGTAGGATTAGCTTGTGAGTTTCGCTGAGGACAGCCAGTGACATGACTATGTACTCTGTAATGTGCTGCAGAAGATGTCAGTGCTATATAAATGCATAATAACAATATGGTAGGACATTAGACTATGACTATGGTGGGGATTAGATTGTGAGCTCCTCTGAGGACAGTCAGTGACATGACTATGTACTATGTAAAGTGCTGCAGGAGAGGTCAGTGCTATAGAAATACATAATAATAATAATAATAATAATAATAATAATAATATGGTAGGACATTAGACTATGACTATGGTAGGATTAGATTGTGAGCTCCTCTGAGGACAGTGACATGACTATGTACTCTGTAAAGTGCTGCAGAAGATGCCAGTGCTGTGTAAATAAATGATAAATGGTAGTACATTGGGCTATGACTATGTCAGAACAGCACGGCCGCGTAGTGGTTAGCACTCTCGGCTTGCAGCGCTGGGTCCCTGATTCAAATGCCAGTCAGGCCAACATATGCATGGAGTTTGTATGCCCCCCCCCCACCCCGTCTGCGTGGGTTTCCTCTGGGCACTCTGGATTCCTCCTACATCCCAAAAACATACAGATAAGTTAATTAGCTTTCCCCTAAATTGGCCCTAGACAGGAATACATCTACTACACTGATAGATACATAGACAGTCCGTGACATGACTATGTACTCTGTAAAGTGCTGCAGAAGATGTCAGTGCTATATAAATACATCATAATAATATGGGAGGACATTAGACTATGACTATGGTAGGATTAGACTGTGAGCTCCTCAGAGGACAGTCAGTGACATGACTATGTACTCTGTAAAGTGCTGCAGTAGATCATGTCAGTGTTATATAAATGAATGATAATAATAATAATATGGTAGGACATTATAGGGATGCACATAGACTTAGGCAAAGAAGGTGGCCGGGGGGGAGGGGGGGGGGAAGCATGGAAGGTGGGCACAGGGGGGATGCATGGAAGGTGGGCACAGGGGGAATACATGGAAGGTGGTCACAGGGAACGCATGGAAGGTGGGCACAGGGGACGCATGGAAGGTGGGCACAGGGGACGCATGGAAGGTGGGCACAGGGGATGCATGGAAGGTGGGCAGAGGGGGGCTGCATGGAAGGTGGGCACAGGGGCGCTGCATGGAAGGTGGGCACAGGGGACGCATGGAGAAGGTGGGCACAGGGGGGCTGCATGGAGAAGGTGGGCACAGGGGGCTGCATGAGAAGGTGGGCACAGCACAGCATGCAAGAAAGGTAGGCAGAGTAGGATGCCAGGAGAGTAGTCACACAGAGAGATGCACAGGGAGAGAGGGTGAACACAGGATAGAGACAGAGATGGACACAAGACTAGAGATCAAATGACAGAAATAGGAAGCCAGAATATATCACCTCCTCCCTCTCTGGCTGAGTGTCCCTCAGTTTGGCTGTGTCTCTGCTCCCACCTCCATGTACGGCTTGCAGGCTAGTATCTAGTTGTTATCTGTCTCCGATCTCCCCCTCCGTGTACAGCTGCTGGCTGGGTCTGCCTGCGTCTCTGATCTTCCTCTCTCCTCCTGGTACAGCTCCTAGTCCTCGTCTCCCTCCACTGCTCCTCACTCCTCTTAGTACAAATTTCGCGCCGCAGTAGCTGCTGAACGCTGACACGCATCACGCAGCTGAAGAGACATCAAGAAGGGAGGAAGCGGGAGGAAGCAGGAGGAGGGGTAGTCGGGGCACTGGTCCTTCTACTGCTAATCAGCAGCTCAGTGTTGACAAACACTTTGTACGAACTTGGGCGGAGCTACCACCAAAGATGGACCTGCCAGAGCCCGCAGCCAGTATTAGCCAGAACGGCAGGAGCGCCCCTGGGAGCTGGCGCCCTGAGCGACCGCTCTGGTCGCTCAGGTCAAAGGCCGGCCGTGCGTGCAGCGTTATACCCTAACGCAACGTGGGCACTGTGAACAGCACATTGATTTTACAGAGCTGTGAGTTAGGCTGCGGTACTGGCTGCTGTAACGTGGGACTTTAACGTCCCACTGTGAAACCAGCCTTATGCTATACTGGTTAAGGGCCCTTATTTAATTAACTTTTTCACCTAAGTGATATTATTTTCACACTTTATCAATAAAATGCCCTTTAAACCATCAGTGAGAAAGAAAATGCTCAGAATAACTTTGATTTTTTTTTCACCTACTTTTTTGGTACTATTTCAGTGGCAGAGTGCTGAAAGTTATTTTAACCTCCTTGGCGGTCTGATTCTTTCCAGATTTTAGGGTCTAAAAGCGGTGCAATTTTTTTTCACTCTTTCAGACCCTAAAACCTGGAAAAAAATCATTCTGGCAGGGAGATCTGCAGCAAAATAAAAAAAAAATGTACCTTCCTGGGCTCCTGTGCTGCAGTTTTCTCTTTGCCCACAAGATGGCGCTAATATACATATAAACAAACTTCTCTATATTACTCTAATATAGAGAAGTTCGTTTTCAATATTAGCCCCGCCCCCGATGACATCACGCTGCCACCACCGCTCTGCTGCCACCACCACGGCTGCGCTGCTCCAACTGGCTGCCGGGTCCTCGGAAGAATAGCGGGGACATGGGGGATCCCGGTGGCCAGGGAAAGACCCCACACTGCCGGGGAGAAAGGCTGGAGTCCCGCTGCGCAGCGAGATCGCGCGCGGGACTCCACAACTACAAGTAAAGCTCTGCAATGCCTACCCCGACCTGAGCTCGGGATCACCGCTAATAGCTTATTTTTTCTACCCCGAGCTCAGCTCGGGAAAACCGGCAAGGAGGTTAAACAAAAGATGAAAAATGATCTCTTAGGAGCGAACTTAGGAAAACAAGTGAATTGAATAAAGGCCACAGAGTCATAGCATTGCACCCCAGATGCCTACCAGGAGAAGAAAGTTAGCTGTAGACATGCACAAGCACACATACACATGCTGACTTAAGGGCAGGTTGTTCAGAACTATAGCTAATTTCCTACTCATTTGCTACAATGTATACCTTTGGAGCTGGCAGTAAATCTAATTCATAAGCTGTGTTGCCTGGTACTGCCAGACAGAAGGTACTTCAAGTTGTTTAACAGCATAAATCAGCTCAAAGCTGCTTTTGTGGACCCAGGGGCCTTGAATCCAGGACACCGGTTCATACTGTGAACTGTGGGAGACGGGAATTACCAAAGCATGCAATCCTGGTTGAACACCTTTGCTGTGGTCTGGGATAAGAAGCATTGTTAAAATGCATAGCTATTATGTCTGTTACTACAAACTCATTGCTATGTGTATATTAACTTATGCTATGTGATGTACGCTTGACTGCATTACATTTTCAATAAACCTTTTTTTCTGATTTAAAAAAAAATGCCTAGCAGCATTTCATATGTAATTTGATTACAGTAGTTTAGTTACTTAGTCACAAGAGTTATAAGAAATATAAACAAGGAAATTCACAAACAGATGGAAACTATTTGGTATGTTTAAAAACTCCTTGCATATTCTATAACAGCACAAGATCAGCACTGGACAGCTCCTTACACAGCACTAGCTGCTGTTCATTTTACCATAGCAATATATAAAAATACAGTATAACCATGGAACTGTAATTTAGATTTAAAGTTGAATATTTCGGACATCATAATTTACTGCTTGGGGGGAGCTAGACCAGAGTTTCTCTACATTATTTTAGTGTAAACCACACTGTATTGTCCAAGTACCCCTTTGGGTAACATTATCTCAAGTACCCCATTCACATACAGTATATGTATTCTTTAAAGTGAACCAGAGACGAAGTACCCTCATGTATTTTACCATATATATCAGTGGGGACATTAGAGAAAACACCTACCCTGCACTCCGTTTCATCCTCACTGCTAAAAGTGTCTGTTATCAGCTGTGATAAGAATCCCGGACTGAGCATTCAGTCTGGCTTTGCTGGGAATGATTATTGCTGAATCATTATAGCAGAGCCACAAGGGGACAGGCTTGGGCTTGAAAAGACACCAGAGAAGACGGACTCAGCTATAATCTTTCCTAGCAAAGCTAGACTGAATGCTCAGTCGGGGATTCTTATCAGAGGTGATAACAGTAAGATTAAACAGAGAACAATAAAACAAACAGCAGATTAGGTGTTTACTGTCATGTTCCCACTGATTTATAAGGTAAAATACATGAGGGTATTTTGTCTCTGGTTCTCTTTAAAAGTGCTCTATAATTGTTTATTCTTCTCAAGCATTTCTCGATATTTTAAATTAACTCTAAATTAGGGATGGTCGGAAATGCCAATACCGATTCTGCAGATTTCTGACTTCTTATTTCAGTTTTCCAATTTGAATTTCCGAGGAGTTTTGTTTTTTTGTCCTTTTTTGCATTCTCTCTGATTGGTCCAATGCTTCTGAGTTCTGTGATTGGACTTAAATTACCAAGTTGCTGTACTGCGGTATTTCAGCGGAAATCTAATTTCCGTTTTCCAATTTATGGAAATATGGAAATTTAAATTCCAGGAAATCCAAATTAGCATCCCGACTCTAAATACTTATTTAGGTTTTGTTTATGTATGATTTATTTTAAAATGTACAGTCATGGATTGACTATGACAAGTTAACCACTTAACGACCAGCCAACGCTGATAGGCGGCGGCTGGTTGCAGTGGTATTTCCATTGAAACGGCCGTTTCCTGTGAGTTCACGGAGGGAGTCTCCGTGAACAGCCTGCGAGCTTCCGAACGCGGTTCGCAGGTGAAATGTAAACACCCAGGGAAGAAATCCCTGGTGTTTACGTCGCACGGCGCTGCTGGTAAAGGAGATCGGCGATCCTCGGCCTCTGATTGGCCGGGGATCGCCGCCGTCTGATAGGCTGAAGCCTATCAGAGGCGGTACAGGACGGATCGCCATCCTGTGCCGTCCATAGTGAGGAGGAGAGGGAGGGATGGAGAGGGAGGGGGGAATAGCGCTGCGGAGGGGGGCTTTGAGGAGCCCTCCCGCTAAACACAAACAGCCAGCGGTGATTAGACCCCCAGCAGGACATCCCCCTAGTGGGGAAAAAAGGGGGGAAGTCTGATCACCCTGCCTGCCACACAATCTGTGCTGGGGGCTGAAGAGCCCACGCAGCACAGATAATAGAAAATTCCTGCGGTCCTTAAGTGGTTAAAGTACCTCCTGGGATCTACTAAGCTACCCCCTGGGGTATGGATACCATGCATTGAGAACCTAGGACCTAGACTATGCATGCAGAACACAACATACATTGGGACATATTCAGTCATTTCTGTTAAAGTTGGCATGCGCAGGGAGCGCACTACAATTTTACAATTTTTTTATGCTGACAAGGTAGCACATGTTGCTCAATTAGCATGTTGCCTTGGTAACATGAGCATTGCTAGGGTAATGCAGTTTATGCTACTGCTACTATTAGAAAATTTGAAAACAAATTGAAGTTGTATGAATAGATGGAATATTGATTTCTCTATAATCTATTTCAGTGAGCGCAGAATGACTGCTTTTGATGTATACTGTATATATTGCAGTATAATATGAAACAGAACATCAATTAAACATATGGCATGTCATGTATGTCCTCCTCACCTAGCAACAATGGCTTATTGCGTATTATTGGATGTTACAGCACATTTGCCCACATCATTTACTTGATACTAACATCTAGCATTGCATCACCTGCAGGCTGTTTCAAATTTCAGCATGTTCAGGATCAGTGATTAGGTCACTCCAAATCCAATGTACCAGTCCCTTCAGCAGACAATCTGCGAGGATATCCTCGTAGATCACAGATCAGTCAATTAACCATTAATAAATAAAGAGGGTCCAGATTGGTGTAGCATTACCGCAACCATTTCTGCAATGCAGCATTTTGGCAGCAGAACATGAACTGTTGTTGCATAAGCACTTTAGATAAATCCCTTTTCTGATGGTGAACGCTATCTCTCAGGAGGAATGCTCCCAATGAAGGTGCACAACAAGCATTATAATTCTAGTGCTGGGACGCCAGCGTAAGCTTGCAGATCTTTTATGTGAGAGGTTAGCATTCCTAATTTGCAGTTCTGGTTTTCTGTCATTTATTTCTACAGAGACAAAGAGGGTGATTCATTTAGGACAGATCTAAACTGATCAAATACAAAAATGGAAATAACACAGTATTGTTGCATTAAGATCAGATTTGTCTAAACAGGCGTCCTTCCAGGTTGGAACTTATGTGGTGCCAAATATCATTTATGTTGGCTATCGAAAACCACTGAGGCTCAGTGGGAAGCAGATACCATAGGTAAAGCTCATAATGGAGGTTTGCAGTTGTTTGCTTTTTTTGTTTGCATAGCATAGAGTTCACTGTCATGCATACCTTTTGTGCATGTGTTTGGATGTTTAATGTGGACACTTGTTTGCTTTATAGGCTGTTTACTGTAAAATTCTTCCATCAAAATTGACTTTAGAGGTCTTTCATATGGGCAGCTGAAGTCAATATATTCACTGCCTGTTAGCTGCTGTCTTGTTACGGCTGGGAGTTTATTAGCACTTGGTACTGGCAATGGACAGGCACCCCTCCCCCCCTTTCCATGGAGTTACATCTGACCACAGCTGCCTCTGTGCTCAGATGTGACATTGCACCAAAATAGGCTTCCCCAGAAGCCTCTTTGGTCCATCCATTCCAGTGCTGGGACCTTTCAAAATTGAGCTTGTCGATGCACGTCGACAGCTCGTGCAGAAGCAGTAGCTCCATCCCATTCGGCTTTCTTTGGAAAAAGTCAGTCTGAATCAGATCCATGCCACTGCGCAGGCGAGAGCCACCTGTGCCTCCCCAGTAGCACAGACCCGATTGGGATTGGCTATTTCTGCCGTATAGTGTATGGCCAGTTTTAGCTCTGTTTTTGGGCTGGTATATCTTTACTTAGCATATAGCATGATTGAGGATGAGCGCGGCCATGGCACAGTGGCCTGTCGAATTGCCAGTTGATTGGCCGGGAGAGGACTGATGCGGGGGACTGAAGGGACACTTAGCAACAGCCTGGGCATAGAGTGGCTGTCGGGGGCTGGTAGAAGCCCAAACTAAGTTAAACTGTGTGCATTAAAGTGCATTAAAACTAAAGTGCATTTTATTGATAAGGTGGAAAAATATCACCTAGGAGAAAAGTTAGGAGAAAAAAAATGAAATGAATAAGGGCCATTTTTAAGGCACATAAAATGATTGGAAAGGAACCTTTTAACAAGTCAGGAGGAAGGACAGAGTCTGAAACCCTATAAAGTACAACTCTAGTGTGAAGCACATGGTGGCGTCCATATTTATTTAATTTTAAACAACACCAGTTCCCTGATAGTCAAGCCGATCTCTTTAGCTGCAGTAGTGTCTAAATCACACACCTAAAACAAGCATGAAGCTAATCCAGTCAGACTTCAGTCAGAAACATCTGATCGGCATGCTTGTTCAGGGGCTATGGTGAAAATTAGAGACAGACGATTAGCAGGGCAGCCAGACAATGTGCATGTGTTAGGAAATAAATATATAAGCCTCCATATTCCCCTCACGTCAGGTGTGCTTTAAGGCTTCTATATGTATCAGCGTACACATTGTAAAGAGATGCCATGCCTTGTTCCAGTCAAAGTGAACGGTACTGTTGTCTTACAGACAAAAAAAGGGCTATGGCATACATGAGACTTCATAGAATAACTCGGTATCTGGCAAAAATACATATCTATTCAATGACAAGTTGCCACTAGTGTAGCATAGTTATTATCGGCCTCACTGGATAACATCAGTAGCAAACTAGCAATAGCTTAGTGACATGCTGCAAAGACATGTCACAGCTTCTGTACATAGTGCCCTAGCCTGTAGAGCACACAGCACTGAAGAACATACAATTACATATGATTAAACAGGTGCATGCTTTGTAGCGTATGATAGTCAATGGCAGAAAGCTCTATGTTTCTGTCTCTTAGTTATTATTATTCTGTGCTTAGCTCTAGGAAAAAATATTTCTAATTGGGTTTTGTGAGTTCTTAAATGGCACACAGTGAGATGGAGTTATCATAACCAGAGCAGGGAAAATGAGATTAAAACTGGCACCAGAACTGACCCATCTTGCAAGGGTCATAAAACAAGTGCAGACACCACAATCATTAAAGTGAATGGAAACCGCATTTAAAAAAATGAGACAGATACTTACCCAAGGAGAGGGAAGGCTAAAGAGCCTTCCCGCTCCTCTCCTGGTCCCCTCGTTCCAGTGCTGGCTCGCCCGGTAGCAGTATTTGAATAATTGAGTCAAATACTGCTTTACCCGGCCAAAGGAGGCTTCAGAAGTCTTCAGGGAGCCCGAGTGCTCCTGAAGAAGGGCTGTCCTGTACTGCACCTGCACAAGCATGCTCTCTTGCATGCTCACTCCTGTGCAGTATGGAGCCGCACGTCTTTGGGAGGACACGGCTCCCGAAGACTTCCAAATACCTTTTCGGTGGGGGATTGAAACGGGGGGGGGGGGGAGCCAGCACAGGATAGAGAGCACCGAGAGAGGAGACGGAAGGCTCTATACAACCCAGAGCCTTCCCTCTCCTTATGTAAGTATTTGCTTCATTTTCTTTAAAATGCGGTTCCCATTCACTTTAAGGCAAATGGTCGTCACTCCAATCAGAATATATACTGTAATCTTTATTGCTGCTGCAGTCAGGGGAGTAAATACAAATAATGGGGGCCCCCAGCAAAAGGATGATGGGGCCCCTTAATAGTCACACCTTTTCCCTTGCCTACCTATGGTGACCCTCACAGCCTAATGCCCCATCTCACAAGCCTCATAAAACAAGTGTGGCCATCAGAATCTTCACACCCATAACAAGTGTAGCCACAAAAACACCTGATCTGGGGTATCGGAGTAAGGGAAGGTTAGTAGTTTGGGCACCCCCCCCCCCCCCCCACACACACACACACACCTCTAGGGCCCCCTTCCAATCACAGGGGCTGCTCCCCCTTAGTCACACCCTTAGCTGCAGCCATCCAGGAGTGTGCTCTAACTTTCTCCCCATGTGCACATTTGCTTTGGCCTTTTATTCCATGAAAAAGAGATACAGCATTGTCTTGAAACATTGCATGATTTTACTATGCAGCAATAAAGATATGTTTCTGACTGGAGTGCCGACCATTTACCTTATTGATCTATTGGTTATCCAGTTACCATTGGTCTGAGCACCCGAGAACTTATGGGTTATGCCCTATGGTGTGCACCAGTTCCCCCACCTCAATCTGACACCATAATCATAACACCCATAACAAGTGTAGCCACAAAAACACCTGAATCAACGTCCAGCAGGTGATGGTACCATTCTGACCGGACGTTGATTCAACGTCCAACGCTAACAAACTGTCCCGACGCGATCGTGCGCACCCGGAGGGGGAGATTAAGCTGTCATATGACAGCTGGCATCTCCCCCGAGTGATCACATGATCACTACGATCGCCGTCGGATCGTAGTGATCAACTTTGACAGCGGCGGCGGCAGCGGCAGGGGGGAAAGAAGAGGATTCACTCACCTCCCTGCCGTTCCAGCGATGATCGGCGCCCCCATCTGCTCTGGCCGGCATCTCTGCTCCGTCTGACGTCAGCGCCGGGTCCCGGCTTGATGACGTCATCAAGCCGCGACCCGACCTGAGCGTCATTTGGAGCGGAGATGCCGGCTGGAGAGAAAGGGGCCTACTGCGGCTCATCGCTGGAGCCTGGAAGGTGAGTGATGGCTGCTGCGCACAGGGGGGACACCTGGCCACACAGGGAAAGACAGAACAGCCAGCCACAGACGGGATCCGGCCACCCAACCCCCCCAAACGCGCGCACCCCCCTCCACCGCAAAATGCCCTGGTCCTTAAAGGAATACTGTAGGGGTCGGGGGAAAATGAGTTGAACCTACCCGGGGCTTCTAATGGTCCCCCCGCAGACATCCTGTGCCTGTGCAGCCACTCACCGATGCTCCGGCCTGCCTCCGGTTCACTTCTGGAATTTCCGACTTTAAAGTCTGACAACCACTGCACCTGCGTTGCCGTGTCCTCACTCCCGCTGATGTCACCAGGAGTGTATAGCACAAGCCCAGTATGGTCTGACTTTAAAGTCTGAAATTCCAGAAGTGAACAGGAGGTGGGGCTGGAGCATCGGTGAGTGGCTGCGCGGGCACAGGACGTCTGCGGGGGACCATTAGAAGCTTTGGGTAACTTCAACTCATTTTCCCCCGAACCCTACAGTGTCCCTTTAAGGGGGGTTAGGCGGCTGGTCTCGGAGTGGTTAAACCCTTTATAGGAGGTAGTGGAGTTGGGTTCCCCTTACAGCTCTGCGTTACCCTGTAATCATAGGGTCTGCTCCCCTATAGTACATCCTTAATCGACTGGCACATAGCATTTGCAAAGACTGTCCAGTTTATCCACTTTTGCTCCAAATTAACTTTTAGCGGTTTTGAATCATTTTCCCTGCGGTTCTTAGCAGATTAAAAAAGTGATCAATAGTGTCCGGATTTAAAATTAAATTTGGAGTAGCAATTGATGCACCACTGAATAAATCAGATGTTTATCGATCAGGAATGTGGTAGCAAACAAATTTCAGGAAGAAGTGATCAAAATGAAAACAAACATAGGTTCGCACTACAGGTTGACAGGTCCTCTTCCAACCTACTGGAGTTCGTATGACTTTTACATATTTAACAGCAGAACGCTTTGAAAGTCAATCACTGAAGCACTGATAGCCTGACACAGGCTGACACATATGATGAGTCCATGAGATGAATCCAGCCTCAAGCCAAGCCGATATAATTGCCATGTTTAAATTATTAGCCTACACCACAGAGTGCCAATAATCAGGGAATTTGCAAAACGGTGTCAACAGCAAATGTATTCAGCGAGAAGCTGAGAAAACTATAATGTGAAAGATCATAATCTCCCTTGGATGTTTTATAATAACCGTGAGTAAAAACGCTACGTATACAGATGTACTGGTGGTGTTTCTCAGTTATTAGATAACTGTGAGCCTAATGTGTTAGGAGGTGTTGAGCTAATAGAAAGCAATAGAATTCATTCTCTTGCCTCTGTGCAACATGCTATTTTAGCAGCCTTAAAACAACAACAACAACTCCCCAGCAACCTCCTGCGAGCTTAAGCCATAGGCAAATTACTGGTGAGCGTTAAGTGTGAAAAAAACTATCATAGGATCAATGTCAACAGAAAAGGGTTCTCAATTTGTGAGCTTTCAAGACCCTATAATCACCTGCTTAACACACAGAGAAATGGCTAGTTGGAAAATACACACTGTAGCAGCACTGCATTGTCTGGCTATGTAATAGAGATGCAAAGAGATTGTGTGTTTGGATAAAAATATGAATATGGTTTATGCCTTTTTAAAGCTCAGTAGATTTACACTGATGCCAAAGGGAACAATTAGTGCTTTGGGCTGAGAAATTACAGCAAAATAACCAGCAGAGAGTGGAAAAAAAAAGTATTTTAGTCATAAGGGAACGAACGGTCTGTAGACAGGATAAAAATGTGTTGCTTTTAAGCGCCAATATGCAAGTCCATCTGTATATTATGATAAATAAATCAGACCTTCTGCTAATTGGCATAGTTTAACATACATTCTTCATCTCATGTTAGATTAGTCATTTATCAAGGTTATGGTATGTGATTTGCATACTAAATAATGGTGGGGTTTAATTACAATATGACTAAAAAGAAAACAAAACCTGAAAACAGCAAAACAGATTTTGGACAGCAGACAGTATTTTTCACAGTGTCAGTAGCTTACAAACCTGGCAGGGGATACAGACAAAGATCAGCTTGGCAGTGAATAATTTCACCTTGTGCTTCTACAGATCATGAAAGATGTCAACATGTAGTGCTGTTCTCTTATCACTGTACTCCAGTGTGGAGCTGGGAGGCAGGATAGAGATCGCTCATGATGCACAGATGAGAGGGGAATAGAGCACATAGTGGTAAGCAGTGCTGAGCAAAAAATGTCAAATTTTCCCCTCCAGCGACGCAGTTGAATGCGGCATAAAATCCTTTTTGTAATGGTTTTTGCTATGGTGAAGCACAAAAAACACTGAAGTGAGTGGCGTTTTAGGGATTGCTGTGGTTTTCTGATACATATTTTTTTCAGAAAGGGTCCTGTGAAAAATATTCAAGGGAAATTGTGTTTTTCTACTGGAACATCGTTCATAAAATACTTTCACATCCTTTGGCGCTTTTCATTTTTCAGATCTTGTAAAAGCTAGATAGGAGTGATGCACAGAACCGGCTGTAAGTAATTGGCTGCCTAGCTTGTGTTACAATCGCTTTGCATGCATATGGTAGAGATACTGGCAGCAGCTCCAGTCTTACCTGTAACCTGCAGGTCTGTATTATGCAAACATACCAACAGTGGCTTAGCAAAAGCCCTGCAGGCCCCTGTGATTGCAGGGGGCCTGGAGGCTATGGGGGCCCGCTCCCCCTCCCAACTTGCACAGTAAGCACAGGGAGTAGTGCATATTAACCTGCTCCAGCACTTCATCAGGTTTCTTTTTCCTGACACGCTCTATGCTGACATCTTCCAGCTCCCGTTGTTACATCACATGACTGGGAGCTGTGTATGCAGCATAGAGCTAGTGGCTGCTGGGTGGAAAAGGACAACAGTCACAGTGCTCTTGCAAGTAAATATTACACTACTCCAGCTGCAGTTAATCTGCATGGAGAGGGTGGAGGTGGAGTTTGTGCTGGCCACATGCGGGGTAGGGTTGTTGGGGTGGTGATGGAATGGAAGGAGCCCGTGATAATTTTGCTTGGAGCCCACAGGGTCATTGTTATACCCCTGCAACACCAGGGTATCACTTTATTCCAGGACATTTAAGGCAGATTAAGACATGATAAATGGGGTGTGCAGGTCATGAACACTGTAATAAGTCATAATTGTATAACACCTCTGGGAAGGGAGCTAATTGTAGAAAGACTTGCAGACACTTTATAATTTTGGGAGACAATAATTTAAATAGTGACACTTTTGAAGCAGTTCAATAATGATCTTCTTGGTTGGAACTAGGGAGGATCAATGGTATGCAAATATTTCTGAGTTTATGCAAATTCATGCAATTTTTTTTTTTATGTAAATATATGCAGCTTGAAAATGGACCAATCAGTTTAAACACAGGTTTAAATTGATTGGTCCATTCAAAGGTTTAAATTGACTGGTCCATTTTCAAGCTGCATATATTTTGAATAAACATTTGCATACATTTGCATAGACTTGAAAAAATGTGTGCATCTCATTAATCATCCATAGTTGGAACAATGAATGTTGTAATTTTTATGAAGTCTGTCTTTATCAGCAATCTTGATGCCACATATTGGCACTATGGAAAGCATCTTAAATTGGACCTGACCGCAGATCTTCCTCTCTGCTCTGATAGATATGCAATAGCATAATAACCTTTAAAGAAAAACATTTCTTTGTTACAGCTGATGCAAATCCTGCAATAAATCTGCAGTGTATCTACTTCGTGCTTTCATGGAAGCAGATGTATTGTTAGCATCCTGTGTTTACCAATTAACTCTCTGCCATGGCAGTCAGCTGACGCAGCTGAGGGATCAAATTAGACAGGCTAAACTCTCTAAATACACACAGGGTACATCTCTATATGTTTTCTTCTGTCCTGTGCAAGAGTTCAGGCCCACTTTCAAGAGAAAACGTAACCAAGCATTGAACTTCATCCCAATCAGTAGTTGATACCCCCGTCCCTGTGAGAAATCTTTTCCTTTTCACAAACGGATCAACAGGGGACTCTGTATGGCTGATATTGTGGTGAAACCCCTCCCACAGTGTGATGTCAGGACCATGGTTCTGAGATCACACTGTGGGAGCCTTGTTGCATTGTGGAAAATAAAAGCTGTTTACAGCTGTTTCCAACTGCCAAAAAGCAAGCAGCATCTCCTTCCACTGACATCATCTGCCAGCAGTAAAAATTTTACCATGTGATAAATGTCAGAATCTAAGGCTAGTTTCACACCAGGACGTTGCGTTTTAGGGGACGTTATGGTCGCATAACGTGCCCCTAACGCAACGCCTGGTGCTCTCTAAGGTGGACGTCAGAGTGAGCCGTGTTGTGCAGCTCACTCTGGCGTCCGTGATGCCGTGATGCGTACTCTTGTGCGCATGCGGCATCACGTGGCGCCGGCCAATCGCTGCACAGAGCGGCCGCTCCAGGAAGTAAACACTGCACGTCACTGAGTGCAGTGAATATTAATTAGCCGTGCCTGGCCACTCTCCGCTCCTCCCCAACGTTACTGAGCATGTGCAAGCAGTCTAACGCGGCTCTGCCACTTAGAAAGTACTGCATGCAGTACGTTGTCTGGTGGCACAGCGTTACTATGTAACGCAACGTGGGCACTGTGAACAGCCCATTGATTTTCCATTGCTGTGCGGTGGGGTGCGTTACAGGCTGCTCTAGCGTGCACCTGTAACGTCCCACTGTGAAACCAGCCTTAATCAGGGAGAGGAAAGATTTTACAATGGGCAAACACTGACTAAATAATTTATACATAATTATTGTAAAAATGAGGCACTTTTTTCTTACATTATTTTCACTGGAGTTCCTCTTTAACCTACGGCCACTTAGCAGGTTAGCTCAGCTGGTCACAGCACATAGCTAGCGGAGCTTACTTATAATGCCCTGCATCGAACTGCTTGTGAACCTCACATAGTTGTTTTTGAATTAGCCATGTGCTAAGCTGGGGTACCATCCAATAAGATGTGTGCAGGGCTCCACAGACCAGAGCCACATCATCCACAAGGCAATTCTAGGCAGTTGCCTAGGGCCTGGAGAGAGTCTAGGGGCCTAGTGGATGCTAATCTCCACCCAATCTTACCAAAAAATTCAGGTGACCATTAGCAGTAGGCGAAAACTGCTATCTTGCCTAGGGCCCCATTTCATCTTAATACATTCCTGCCACAGACCACTACAAGGTTTTTTGCTTCATCAACCCCAAAATGGCAATGATGGGTAAATGGTGCTGCAGTATTACAGTATTTCCACTAATATGCATTGGGTAAAAGAGATAATCAATGAGATGCTAATTTGTACAACTTAAAACACATTTTGTTGACATCTGTATGGCACTTGGAATTGCTGCAGCTGCAGATTTGGACTGGCCTAATTCCAGGCTGCGTATCAGTTGCTACACAATTTGCATTAAGCAAGGAAAATGATTACTCCTTTGATCATTTCTATTACAGTAAGTAAAATAATAAGTACAGCAAGGCTAAGAAATGCACAGTGAAACTATTTGTTTTGGATAATGTGGAAAGGGTATAGAAGCATTCTGTGCTTTTCACTGTTGTTGGTATCTCCATCAAGTAGAATATCCTGCATTTCTTATTCTGACAGGAAGTGGTTATATTCAGTATTCAGTAAGCAGTCATTGGGCTAGACTCCCTAACACTGCTACTGCCTACTGAGCATGGCCTAATGGCTGCAGCTCAAGTGTTTTCCGCCAGGAGAAAACCGCAATATAAATGTTATTTGCCTTGTCTTGTGTCATATCTCTGCATTAGAATTCGTGTAAAAATAAAACTTTTTAAAATGGAACCTTAAAGGATACCAGAGCTGAAAAGATTAGGAGAAACGGCGGGAGTAGGCATGTATGGGAAGCTGTCCTGATGGCCATCGCTCCCCCCCCCCCTGTTCTCCTCTGTGCCCCTCCTTTCTTAGCTAAATGCTTCCTCGGGTTTCTCTTAATCTTTTCAGCTCTACTATCCTTTAAGCCTTAGCACCCCTGGTAAAGTGTTCATTGATTTCCCACATTACTTGTACCTAGAACCATAGAAAATGAGGCTTGATTGCCTCAGGTATACGGCTGGATGAGAAGGGGTTAGTTACCAATAAGTCTGTTGTCCTCCCTGCACTCCAAACAGCCTGCACGTGTCCTATTCAACACGTTGCAAGCCTCACTACGTGCACTTCCTCCTTCAAGCCGGAAGGAAGAAGTGCACGGTGGTGAGGCTTGCAACACATCCAATGGGATGCGTGCAAGCTGTTTGGAGCACAGGGAGGACAACAGACTTATAGGAAACTAAGCCCTTCTCATCCAGCCACACATCTGATGCAATTAAGCCTCATTTAAATCACAAATTTAGTCCTTAGGGACTCGTAACTGCTCATGAGCAGATGCCTGCCTAGAACTACCGAGTCTCAATTGATATTATACCCGCACCCCTCCAGAAAGAAAAGAACTGGTCCCTAAAAAGCAAAGGATGCATCACAAACACTAAAGAATATCTAGATATCTCATGGTGACCCAGAACCACTAGGGAAGTATTAAAGGCTAAAAAAGACCAAATGACCCTTTATTGAAAGCTATTCTACATTTAGTTTTGCCTCCTTAACATAGGTATTGAATTGTGATAATTCAGCTTTGCTTGAGCACCTGTTTCCCATGAAGCATCACTCCCAAATATGCATATCATTTCTGTATGTCCCTGAAATCAAGGCTGCACCTCTGGGGAGGGGGGGCATATAGAAATGATTTGCATATTCGGGAGTGATGCATCATGGGAAACCGCAGTCGCTCACTTAAGGCTGAATTATTGCAAACCTTCTGATTTAAGATTGCAAAACTACATTAAACATACTTGGAAAAAGTCTAAATGCTTAAAAAAAAATTTTTTGTCAGTACAGAAGCCATTTCTTCTTAAAGTAAAACTGGTAAAGTAAAGACTTGATACTTACCCGGTGCTTCCTCCCACCCCATAAACATGTCTGAGTCCCACACCGGAAGGAAGCCCGGGTAAGTACAGAGGCGTAGCTAGAGTTTTCAGCTCCTGGGGACAAAGACAGTTTTTGCACCCCCTCTAGACAAAATGGGCATGACCACACATCAAAATGTGGTCATGGGTGGAGTCAAAAAGTATTTAGATAGCTATATGTACCCCCTCACCCCATTCAGATAGCCAGTGCCCCCTTTAAATCATCAAATGTGTGCCCCTTTAGTTAGCCAGATGTTCTCCCCTTCACCCTGTTTAGATGTGCCCCCTTTAGATAGCCTTACTCCGCTGCTTTTAACGCTTTTGTAGAGGGAGAGAGAGAAGTAGGGGCACTTCTGGCAGCCAGCGAGCCACCTCTCATGCACGTGGGGGTGCAATGGCTGTGCTGAGTGCCCTCACAGTGCTGCGCCCGGGGATATATGTCCCCCCCTTGCCCACCCATACCTACTCCTCTGGGTAAGTAACAAATCTTTACTTTACCAGGTCTCTGGTACATCATATATACTTAGGGAGAGGGGTGTCACATGTCTGTTTTTGTGCGTGTTTTCTGCACAGAAAATGCATTTAAACCAAGAGCTGGTTGAAACTTGTATGCATTTTTCGAGTGCAGAACAATAACATCCTGCAGCATAATTCGGCACATTGTGTGTGTTTTCTCTATCAGTTACATTAGATGCTGTGAAAAAACGCACATATTTTTCTGCATACAAAAGTACGTGGTGTGCAGAAAACGTGCAGAAAAATGCACCCGTAAAATAACCATTTCATTTTAACAAAATGCATAGAACGCAACTGGAAAGCAAGTGTATTTTCATGAAGCCATGCAATGTAGAGAAAATAACCATTTTCACGAACATTCTTGCCTTGCAAACACAGTGTATGTTTGTGTAAAATTTCTCCTCTGGCAAAAGTCTAATTTTCACAGTGTAAGCAATTTTGTGAATTTCACCAGCTCTTCCCTAACCATCTATGAACCATCTATGAAACTTGTGAGATGGGACAAGTTTTAAACTAGTGGTTAAAAATAAAAGACAAAACATAAAAACAGATCTCTGTAATATATAAATCATATTTAAGCTGTCTATGTAATGAAAATAATTGTTCAACATGATTAATATTTTTCTTGTTTATTCATATAGTGCTGACATATCCCACAGCACTTTGAGGTCTGAAACCGACTAGGAATTGCTACAGTGCTTTAAAATCGCTGCATCGCTGTGTGCCGCAATTCCTAGGGCGTTTGCGATGGCGATTACCTGACGCTTGGAAACGCTGTACAGTAACCTGTAAAGCGCTTCCGATTTGCGGTTCGCGTTTTTTTTTTATATAAAACTTTTTTACCTACCAGGTGTCCTTCTTCTGTCTGTAGCCCTGCCCCTAAAGGAAGAGGTCATAGGTGCTTCTCTATGACCAATCAGAGAAGTGCCTGTGATCTCTTTCACAGGGCTATGGACGGAATAAGGAAATTCAGAGACCCAGTAAGTATAATAAAGTTTTATTAAAAGCGAATCGATGGCCCCCCCCAATTTATGCAGCAATTATATACTTTGCATTGAGCGCAATGAGCGCTCAAGTGCTGCGATTGCGATTACCCATAATCACAATTGCACTAATGGGTTTAACTGACTCAAAACTTTATTCCCATCAATTAAATTGATATATTTCTTATTTTCAAATGTTAAAATGAAGAAAAAAAACTAATGATAAAAAAGACCAGTGGGGTTTGAATGATAAAACGAGATCTTTTGGTTCTGAATACTTTGTGATAAGCATGGCGAGCGATGTGATGGGGCGTGGTTAGAGGTATGGCAGGAGCGTGTCTTAAAAAGTCCCTCTTTCTTTTCTCAATGTGGTTGTGAGGTATGGTGTTGTGTATGTATCTTAGTCTAGGACCAATTTATGGGGAAGCCAATTAACTTATCTGTTTTTGGGATGTGGGAGGAAACCAGAGTGCCCGGAGGAATCCCATACAAACTCCTTGCAGTTGACCTAGCTGGGAATCGAAACGGGGACCCAGCATTGCAAGGTGAGAGCGTTAACCACTACACCACCATGCTGCCCCAAAACATGAGTCAGCAGGTTTGTGAATGGGGAGAAAATGCAGTTGCACAGGGGTTGGGCATTGGGCATCACTAAAGTTTCAGTATTCCAGGTCTTTAGCAAACATTGTGTGTCTGCTGTACAAACGCTGGTCTGACTCAATTCTTGACCATGGTGGTCGTTCATGTCCACCATGGCCGAATTCAGACCAGTATGTAGCGTAAGGCCAATTTTTGGATGGAACCAGTTTATGGAGCTTACCTTTACCTGATTCAAAATAACAAAACTATAAGAATTAAAAATTCACTTCAAGTCTTCAAGTAGTTTACAATACTGATAATAATAATAATTATCCTGACATTTGTATTATGGGCAGCATGGTGGCGTAGTGAATAGCACTCCTGCCTTGCAGCACTGGGTCCCCAGTTTGTACCCCAGCCAGGGCACTATCTGCACAGAGTTTGTTTGTTCTCCCTGTGTCTGTATGGGTTCCTCCGGGCACTACAGTTCCCTCCCATATCCCAAAACACACACACACACACATATATAATACATATATATATATATATATATATATATATATATATATATATATATATATATATATATATATATATATATATATATATATATATATGCTAATTGGCATCCCCTAAATTGGCCATAGACTACGATACATACACTATACAATACATAAATAGACATATGACTATGGTAGGGATTAGATTGTGCGCCCAATATACAGCGCTGCTGAAGATGTCAGCGATATATAAATACTAAATAATAATGATATTATGATGCTTTTCTCCTGGTGGACTCAAAGCCCAAGAACTCCTTACTGAATAGATGCTGGCTTACTATATAGGAAGAGCTTGAGCCCTGGTCTCCTGTGTCAGAAGTTGAGACCTTAAAGGACAACTGTAGTTAGAGGTATGTGGAGGCTGACATATTTATTTCCTTTTAAAGGGAACCAGAGACGAAGCACCCTCATGTATTTTACCAGATATATCAGTGGGAACATTAGAGAAAACAGCTACCCTGCTCTCTGTTCATTCTTCACTGCTCAGCATGCTTGTTATCAGCCCTCATAAAATCCCCGACTAAGCATTTAGTCTGGCTTTGCTCAGGCTTGGGCTTGAAAAGACACCAGAGAAGACAGACTCAGCTATAATGATTCATGAGCAAAGCCAGACTGAATGCTCAGTCTGGGATTTTATCAGGGCTTATAACAAGCAGGCTGAGCAGTGAAGAATGAAACAGAGAGCAGGGTAGATGTTTTCTCTAATGTTCCCACTGATATACATGGTAAAATACATGTGGGTTCTTCATCTCTGGTTCACTTTAAACAATACCAGTTGCCCAGCAGCCCTGCTGATATATCTGGATGCAGTAAAGTCTGAATAACACCAGAAACAAGCATGCAGCTAATCTTGTCAGATGTGACAATAATGTCAGAAACACCTGATCTGCTGCATGCTTGTTCAGGTTCTATTGCTAAATGTATTAGAGGCAGAGAATCAATAGGCTATCCAGGCAACTGGTATTGCTTAAAAGGAAATGTATATGGAAGCCTCCACATACACACTCTCCTTTAACCAGTAAACTATCCAGCCGCTAGTTATAGAATGTACGAATAGTTGCATCATTGGGGGATGGAAAAGGCTGTTACAGGCCTGGCTTCTGAGGCCTCTTTCACAGTGCAACGTCAAAGTCGCACGTTAGAACATATTTCAATGCAGACGAACGCACAGCAATACTAAATCTGTGTGACATTAACAGTGCACATGTTGCATTGCATGTGTGTAACGTGTAGCGTTATTAGAGAGTGTTGCATGCTGT